>NW_010241810.1:0-11427 GCF_000690775.1 Eurypyga helias | reverse complement strand
CAGCCACAGACAGTTTGCGAGCACAGAGCCCGGCTGCCCGGGGCAGCAGTGGGCTGCAGCCAGCCCACAGCAGGCACCTCATCCTGCCCCACGGGCTCCCACCCTCTGCCCCACGCAGAGCAGAGCGAGGGCTGCCGCGGAGCCCGTTCCCTCTCAGGAGCGACGCAGCCGGGCAGAGAGCCAGCTGCCTCCGCCATCCCGCCCTCTCTGGGGTTCAAAGTGCAGCCGGATACCCCGTGGATTCGTCCAGGGACACACATTCCCCTCCCCGCCACCCCCTTTCCTCCACGGCATGGTCTGCTTCCCGGCAAACACTGGGAACACGGCAGCACAGGGCTGCAGCTGGAGCGTCTCCAGCCTAGGGATGAGCGTCAGGGCGAGAGGGAAACATTCCAGGTTTGCTCCCCTCAAAGCTTTTGCCGAAAGTAGGGCAGCGGCTGTGCCTGCAACAGTGCTTTACGAGAGTGCCCGGGGTGCCGGAGAAGCATGACAACGTCTCGTCCGGGCGATGAAAGACAACGGCAGCAGAACCCGAGGTACAGACCAATCCCAAGGGAGGGAGCAGCAGGCATGGGATTTGCGAAGCGGAGGTGGTGCTGCGGGACAAGCGTTTCAGGCCATTTTGGAGGACAGAGAGATGAAATGAGATGATTTCCACAGGAAGCAAGTTCCCAAAGTTTGGAGTTAACCAGCACAGATCAAACCCCGGTTGGCCTAAGGACAGAAATCAGACGGCTCCAGCTCCTAATTCTGCTCCCTGCTCGTGTAGTGACTGGGCCTGGGAGGAAGATCAAGGGGGTAAAAAACCCCAGAGCATCTCGCAGCAGAAAGCCTGCCCCACAGAGGGGGTCTGGATATGACTGCGTGCGTATTCCGGCACCGCAGGGATAAGGAAAGACTCACAGCAACATGAGCGGCGCCTTGCTGAGCTAAGCAGCTCTTGCTGGCTCAACGAGCAGATCAACAGAGAGGCCAGAGCTCTGCCAAAACAGCAACAGTATTTACTCTTCCAAAAGCTCCAGAGACAGTGTCCGGGAAACCGGCCTCGCTGCTAGGTGCAGGGGCACAGGGCACACGAGAGCAAGCACTCAAATTCAAGGCGGCCATCCCACTCGCAAGAGCTCGTCTCTAAGCAAAAGCAGCAGCAGCAGCTTCGGTTAGGGTCAGACCAGGATAAAAAAGTTCTTCCTCTGCAACTTTTTGCCCAAAGAACTCCTTTTCCGTGATTTCCCGGGGTGTGAGCTCTTTGCTGAGCCTTCAGCGCGGTCCCAGCAGCGTGCGGTGCTCAAAGGCACAACGAGCAGGGCTGTTCCTGGGGGGTCGTTCTGCACCGGTGCTGAACCAGGCACGTTTCAGCCTCCTGGACCTCCACGGCAGGTTACTGCGCGCGATGTGCTCGGTGACATCAGCCGCTCGGCACACGGTGTCACTGACCTGGAAACCGCAGGAGCAGGCAGTGATTTACCGGTCAGGCGGGTACGAAAGGGACACAAGGGCCGAACCTCTGGGGAAACTCCCCTCGGTGGAATAAAATACCGTGCTCCAGGGGCGGTACTGGAAAGAGCCAAATGGTCTTGGAAGACGCCACCGAGCCAGGGCTACATCACCCCCGGGCCCCCGCAGCCTGGATCGCACAAACCGAGATGAACTCGACTGGGAGAAGCCACGCAGCAGCAGGGCTTGATCTTCAATTTATTGTGCAACAAGCATAAACGACTTTCTCCCCGAGTTCCTCTAAACACAGGGTGCATTCATAGACACGACTGTTGCTGTTCAAACGTGGATGTCTCCCACCCTCCCCAACCAAAGGATATGACTTCATTGTTCAACGGAAGAAGCTGGTACGTGAAACAGCGGAGCATCACACTCAACTAAAAAGCAGGCACTGCTGCTCAGCCCCATGGCGTTTGCAGTGTTATCCCTAACAGGATGCTGTGTGACTCCGTCTCAGACCCCACAGCAGGGTCAGGAAACAAATCCGAGTGGATTTTGGGCTCATCGTACGTGCGCTATTTTGAATACAGCTGGCTAGGTACGTAATGGTGCGCTGTCCTAAGAGGCAAGCAGCTCCCGACGCTCACCCTGCCAGCCGGCACCTCGCTAGGAGGCATTTAGGCTGTCCTTCTCTAGCAAGATACAGCTGTGGCTGCAGAGGAATCCCACCTCAAGACACCTGCCGGCTTCCCTGCGAGAAGAAAGATTCCACGTCCCTTTGTCAGCTCAGCTTTCCCAGGGTATCGTTTAAATCGGTGACGCTTCCGCGTAAAGAGCAGCTCAACAGTGCCGCCTCCCCCCGCACCCGGGGCTGAAAGGGAACTTGTTTCATTCCACACACACCTCCGACGTCACTGGTGAATTCCCAGATGCCAGCAAAACCAACCCCCTACCGCAGGACACCTGCAAACCCTCACCGAGGGAGAGAAACGAAACCAGGGCCCTTCCTCAAGCAGGGAGAGAAGAGCAGTGGGGACTAACGCTCGCTAAACTCAACCTCTTACATGCAGGCTTGCAGGTCCGTTCCCTAAAGCGCTACAGGACTCTGGGCAGATGGAAAAGACGGATCCCGATGTGCCTCTAGAAAGGGCCGTTTATCTACCGCAGGCTCGTGTCGCCGAAGGTACAACTCTTCACCCCGAGCGGCTTCTCCAGGCCAGCAACAGGAATATTGCTGCCCAGAGGTCTTCGTACTCCAGGTTTGCCAAAAAGCACATCTTCATTTTGGTTTCTACCCGGCTTTTATCCACCAGCCCATCCGTAAGCAAAGCAGCCGCGGACTGGCAGAGGAGCCAGGCGATCATCTGGTCGGGTTCCAGGGCCTGGGACGCCAGAACGCTTCCGCCCCAGAGGCTTAGGTGAAGCACGTTAGCAGCAACTCGTGCAGACAACCTCTGCAAAAGGAAGGAGAGGGAAGATTAACCGATCTTGCCGCTACACCGTCGCACTGCCGGCATGTAGCATGTCCACTGCCCAGAGTCCCCCTGTCCCAATCCTCCCCCAAGGCACCGCAAAGTCTCTGTGAGTAAAAAAAGCTCATGGGACTATTTATTTCATGCGACAACTGCACGTAACTGCTCAGTTCAAGGTCCAGGTCCTGACCCAAACACCTGCTGAGATCCCTGACTCTCCGTGCCATGTGCGGGAGGCCGCACCCTGCCTGAGCAAAGACCTTTTCTTTGTCTTCAATCATAGAATCATAGAATCACAGACTGGTTTGGGTTGGAAGGGACCTTAAAGATCATCTAGTTCCAACCTCCCTGCCATGGGCAGGGACACCTTGCACTAGACCAGGTTGCTCCAAGCCTCATCCAGCCTGGCCTTGGACACTTCCCAGGGATGGCGCATCCACAGCTTCTCTGGGCAACCTGTCCCAGTGCTTCCCCACCCTCTCTGGGAAGAATTTCTTCCTGACATCTAATCTAAACCTCCCTGTTTTCAATTTGTACCCGTTACCCCTTGTCCTGTCACTACAGGCTCTTGTAAAAAGTCCTCTCCCAGCACCCTTGTAGCCCCTTCAGATACTGGAAAGCTGCAATGAGGTCCCCTCGGAGCCTCCTCTTCTCCAGGCTGAACCAGCCCAATTCTTGCAGCCTTCCATCATAGCAGAGGGGCTCCAGCCCTCTGATCATCTCCGTGGCTTCCTCTGGACTCGCTCCAAGTGGTCAATATCCTTCTGGTATTGAGGGCTCCACAGCTGGACGCAGCACTCCAGGTGGGGTATCCCCAGAGCCGAGTACAGGGGCAGAATCATCTCCCTCGCCCTGCTGCCCACACTTCTCCGGATACAGCCCAGGATACAGCTGGCTTTCTGGGCTGCCAGCGCACACGGCCGGCTCATGTGCAGTTTTTCGTCCACCAGTACCCCCAAGTCCTTCTCCTCAGAGCTGCTATCGTTATCGGCAGATCTAATAATCTAATAATCTAGATCTAATAATCTAATCGTTATCTGGATGGCAGCAGTGCTGGGATTACAGTCCTGAGCCCTCCAGAGCAATGTTCCACAACCCCAAGGCTGGTTAGAGGACTTCTCTGGGACGAGCATTCCTTACCTTGCTGGGATCTCTCTGGAGGAGCCTCTTCACCACTTCCTTCACCTCAAGGGGCACATGAGCGGGCAGGCTTGGCAGCTGGTCTTCCCGGTACGTTCTGCTTTCCAGAGTTGATTCCCCGTGGCCGTAGAAAGGATTGGCCAGGCCAAAGATTTCATAAGCGATCGCTCCAACGGCCCAAGCGTCAGCTTTACTGTAGTTGATCACCGTGCCTGGACCAGGCGACGCTGTGATCACCTGCCAGAGCGAGGGGGACATTCAAATAAACAGCTCCAGTGCGGGCTCTGTGCTAAAACTAATGTGGAGGGTGACATCAGCATTTTCCCTGTAACTGACTGAGAGAGAACGAGACCAAAGCTAGGCTGCACCTAAACCTCGTGTGTAAATATTCGCTGTTGGCACACTCTAGACACTGCTCAGCTCGCCTGGACACAGGGAGGAGCGTGGGCCTCGCGCTTAGGCTTTAGCCCTTGCCCCTGAGCAGCATTCAGAGTCCCGGGGGTTGCTTCACGCTGGGATTTGAGGGCAGATCACCAACCTGCACCAGCACGTAAGCAATGCAAGGCCAGGTGCTCCAGGTCAAGCGGACAGTTAAGGATGTCTTCTGCTTTCATTACAGTCAGAGAAATAAAAAGGAATTGTAAATAATTTCCCAACCACCTTGAACTTCACGCAAAACCTACTGTCGCAACACAAGGACCGCTGGCCAAACCTTGGTGTGTACACTTGGGGGAAGGGTCAGGGACAAATCACAGCGACACAATGCCCTCTGCTGCTTCTGGGCCTCATCCTGCCCTTTCTCAAGTCCCTGTCACAGCCTGGGGCCCAACTGTTTTACTCCCGACAACAGGGCAAGCAGACAACCAGCAACACAAACCACTGCTCCAGGGGGATTTACCTCGGGGGCCATAAGACAGCCGTTGCCGCCCCGATCCACGTATGAGCTGGTGAAAGGCAGTCTCAAGCCGACGTTTTCATCTGCCAAACAGCATCCGAAGTCTGTGATCACCAGCCAGGGGCAGCCAGCTGCGAACAACACGGGGTGAGCAGAGTCAGCGTTCCGTTCGGGAGCACCTGGCTGTATTAGACACCACATCACAGGGGCGCAGAGACCGTCTTCGGGCACTACCGCAAAACCCCCGGGAATCAGCACAACCACACGCTGGTTTCCCACTTCTCCTCTATATTATGAGGTGAAATAGCAGGTTTGTTACAACAAAACCTGATATTCCGCTTCCACTTTAGGGGATATTAACACTCCTATGGGAATGTGCGTCTCCCAAAATGCCGCCGATACCAAAACACGGACAACACACAAGGTCAGAGGCTCATCCACGACGGAGGAACACGCTCTTTTTTTTCCCCCCTTGGTTTTTATCGACAGCAAAAACTATCAACGTATATAGTTAGCCAGAGCGAAAGGCTGGAGTAACTTTGCATCAGGTCTTTGTCCCCATGACAGGGCAAATGTTGCAAAGTAGAATCATGACTTCTCCAGGCTACAATATGGAAAAATCCATGCTTCAGATCATTCCTAACCGCATTCAGCATAGCTCCAGGGCAGCTTTTCCTTCAGAAAAGAAGGATGGCAGTAGTATCACTGAAAACCTTCCCCAGCTGCTGTACCAAGACCTTTAATTACAGGAATCTGCCTGCTCGCTGTCGCTTCCTGCCCATTCCCATCTCAGTCACGCTGGAAAAGAGCTCAGGTAATTAACATCTCCGTTGGAGAGGCCAACAGGAGAACGAGACGATGACAACGCCACTTTTGGCTTTATCGCTGTCGGTTCCCTTGACTTCCAAGCGATGTTTCATCATCCCAGGGCGCAGCAGTGCTCACCCGACCAAGAGGTGGGATTTTAAGAACCACCCTGTGCTACCTGGCTACTGAGAGGTGACAGAGGCAAGAGCCCGCAGCCAAGGCAGCACTGCCCTGAACACCTACACAACGGCATCACTTCAGTGCGTGACTTGTGACGGCACTTACACTCGGCGATCTACATACCAGAATCAAATTCAACCAGGATGTTGTCGGACTTGAGGTCTCTGTGTGCTATTCCATGTCGAACGAGATGATCCACGCCTTCCAAAAGCTGTAAAATCATCATCGTGGACAGAAAAACATCCGGACTGGTCCCTCTCAGATACTGGCGCAGGGTGCAGGGATAACTAGTCCGAACAAAGAAAATCTCTGGATTAGCATCCTGGAATCACCACTCGGCCTCGATGCTGGATGGCTGGGGATACTGCATGTTTACACAAGGCAAACTATTCCCAACCTCCACCGTGCCTTTTCACCTCCCAGCCTCAACCTGAGACTGCTCCCCTGTCTGCCATTCTCACATCCTCCGCTTTGCAACACCCACCACTGAATTTTCAGAGCTCTCGCCCGAGTTCAACAAGCGTGAATCAAATAAGCCTCCTAAACAGCACGGCGAGGGGCTCCAGGCATCCAGCGTCATTGTGACAGCTTCTTACGTACCAGTGGTGTGCTTTGCAGAGAAGAGGAGGCAGAGTAAGGACAGAGATCGGTAGCGCTAAGGGAGGAGATGTGCTAATCAGGAGAAAAAACGCGTTCTCAAAATACAGAGCGCTTCTCTGGAGGCCGGCACAACAAAAGAGTTGGAAACAGAAGGCGCTTTTATGTCAGTGCCATGGCAATGCCCCCTCAAAAGCAAAACCCAGCTGAGAAAGCCAGAGATGCCGAGCATGAATCAATCTCATTCCCCATTCTACTCCGTCTCCAGCAGCGTGTTCCGACTAGGGGCAAAGTTCAGACGTAAGGGCAGACAAATGGGGACAAGCTCTGCATTTCATACTGTACTGTGGGGTGATTAAGAAAGAGCACGGCTTGTCTTCATTGCCAACCAAGACTTAAAACCTCAAGGCCTTGGAACGGGCGTGAGGAGGCCTGTCAGAGCGTTCTCTGCTCTGGCAGCTTTCGAGGCCAAATCTTTGCCAGGACCCGTGTCGCAGCAGGATACGCAGCCCCGCTGGGCAGCGTCACGAAAAGCCCGAGTCGCTTCTCTCTACCTACTTCTTCATCACCAAGAAAAGCGTGCGGCTGTGTCCGATCCCTCTGGGATTCAGGCTTAACGGAAGAACATCGGGATAGTCTGTGAAGGCTCCGGGCAGCAAAGGGACGGAGGATGTGAATGCTCGGATCACCTGGATTATATTGGGATGAGGCTGCAACTTCTTCCTCCCAAGGACAGGTTTTCTGCGCAAAAATATAGATACCACAGATTACATTGATCTCCTGGTCGGTTCTGATTTATCCGACACATCCGTCGCTTCTGAAACTACCTTCTGCTATCGTGGCCCGTCCTCCCCACCACAGAGTGCCAAACACCTATAACCTGCAGGGAAAACCTTATCAGCGAGAGCATTAAGGCTGCCTGGTACAGGTTATGGGACTGCACGTGAAGGAAATCCTCCAACTGGAGTTCCTGCCCTGGAAGGCATCTGGGCAGAAAGAACACAGACAGTGACCCCCCTGCCCTTGCAGCCAATTCCCTAACCAGCCCCTCAGCCCATTCCTATTCCAGCAGAATGGCTCTGCTGTTTCCTAACTGTGCTGGAGAAAAGCACACCGCAGAAAAACCCCTAGGGCAGCTGGCAGACCACCCCTGCACAACGCTTGAGGTTTGCAGCACTTCTGAAGGCACCATTGAAGAAATATATAAATATTAATCCTTGATTTTAAAGCCACATACTAACTCTGTACAGTTAGTTGTGTAATGCTCCCATTATTTCCTAATGTAGATAGCCGACCCTGATGTTTAAAACAGCTGAGATACTGTCTGGCTTTATGAGAACTTGGCACCCAAGACACATCTCCTGAACCACAAAAGACAAACTATGTGTCAAGGTGAGTTAAAAGAACCGGCTTAAACCAAATTCTGCTTATGCAAGCACGAAAGAAGAGAAGAGGTCAAAGGTTTACTGGCAAAAGGACTACAAGAGGACCACCAGAGGATCCCCAAAGCCTCTCGGAGACCACCACCAGGAGGGAACACGCATGGGCCAAGAGGAGGGGATGTAGGCAGATGAATTCCTGGGCAAACGAGGAATACGTTAAACACTTCTCGGAGATTCTATGAATAGGTCCGTTTAACCTCTCTATAGCTTTTGTTACGAATGGGGCTCGGTGTGCACACTTTGGGGGAGCGATCCCCTGTGTGCCCAGCACTGCAATAAAGAAAACCTGCTTAACAGTCACCCTGACTACTGAGTTCTGATTGCTGACTTCGGATTTCACGGCATCACCATCGTTCGGACACAACGTGTGCACACACCTCCGGCGCTGTTAATAATCCCAAGCCTTCCTTTTTTATCTACAGAATCTTCCAGCCATCTTCTTCACGGTACAGATGTGCTGCTAAATTAACTGATGGATAAAAAGGGCGTGTCACCGTCTGAGAACCGCCACCGCTTCCATCGTGACGATACCTGCGCCCAGAGACGGCTCCGTATTCTCCGGCTAAGGCAACCCCCGTGGCTGGGACAAGCTCTCGGCCCATAGCGTCGAGGATGGCTTCACTCGAGGAACCAGCCTGCAATGGCAATAACACACCACGTTGGTTTAAGCTCCAAAATCATCCATAGAATCATAGAATCATGGAATGGTTTGGGTTGGAAGGGACCTTAAAGATCATCCAGTTCTAACCCCCCTGCCATGGGCAGGGACACCTTCCACTAGCCCAGGTTGCTCCAAGCCTCATCCAGCCTGGCCTTGGACACTTCCAGGGATGGGGCATCCACAGCTTCTCTGGGCAACCTGTTCCAGTGCTTCACCACCCTCTCTGTGAAGACTTTCTTCCTGATATCTAATCTAAACCTCCCTGATTTCAATTTATACCCATTACCCCTTGTCCTATCACTACAGGCTCTTGTAAAAAGTCCTCTCCCAGTACCCTTGTAGCCCCCTTCAGATACTGGAAAGCTGCAATGAGGTCTCCTCTCGTCACAGGAGAGGTGCTCCAGCCCTCTGATCATCTTCGTGGCCTCCTCTGGACTCGCTCCAAGTGGTCAATATCCTTCTGATATTGAGGGCTCCACAGCTGGACGCAGCACTCCAGGTGGGGTCTCACCAGAGCAGAGCAGAGGGGCAGAATCACCTCCCTCGACCTGCTGGCCACACTGCTCTGGATACAGCCCAATACGGATGGAAAGCGAATAATCTTGACACTGGCAACGTATCTGGAGGTAGATCAGCTGAGACTAGACTGAAGGGACTCCCTTCCCTCATTCCAAAATTGGGGAAGGCAATTAACTGCTTCAGGAATTTACCAAGGGACGTGGCAAGGCCTTTACTTGCAGCACATCAAAGGGGGGATCATGAGAGATCACCCTGGGCCAAGAAACACCAGCACAGATCACACCCGCTCGCTTCATGGCGAGGGGACCTGTGACGACAGACTCACGCCTTGGCTGTTTCTATCCCAACACCAACAAGGACGCCGATTCCTGAAGCACTGGCAGCAGTGACTCTCCCATTCTCACACCTTGTCACGACAGCCAGCTTCAGAAAAGCTTTTCTTCCACGAACACTAACTCTGTAACGAACGTCACCACCACCAGCAGCTCTCAGTGCTGATTCCAGAGGAACAATGAGCACTAATTACCTTGCTCTGGGACCGTTCGCTAACAATTGACGTCCCCAGTATCAGCTTTGCTTTGACACGCTCATCACTGGCACTTTCAACACTCAAGTGTTAAGCGTTTCAGCCAGACTTTCCAAGCAACAGACAAGGAGGTTAGGAACCGACTGCTTACCGAAATGTTCCACAGCATTTTGATAGCTAACGGGAAAGCCTCTTGCGCTTGGTGTTTCTCCACAGGCTCCTCTTCAGGCGCCTGTGAAGCCGAGTCATGATCCGGCGGCACGGCTGGCCCCTGCCCCGCGAGACGGCCGCTCTCCGCACGGTGATGGCGAGAGGAAGGAATAGCTGCTTCGTACACGGCGGCGCTGCAGCCCTTCCCGATGGGTTGGCCGATGAGATACTCGTCCAGCTTGAAGCCCTGCCAGCGCAAGGAGCTCAGCGGATCCTTCTGTGGCTTGTTCTTTCCAACAAACACTGTCTGAAAGGAGCAATATGAAAAGATGAAGATTAAAAAAACCCGTTCGGTTTGTCAAGACTTCCCCGTGGAGGAGAACTCCCTTACTGTTTAAGCGGTATGCACTGGGTTGCTCCAACTCGAATGCCACAATCAGGCTCTAGTTGTTACAGCTCAAATTACTGGAACCACATAGAAAATTAATTTTCAGACTGCCTATTTTTGCCTGAAATACGCTGCCCCTAAACCAGCCTTTACTGAAGGTGCCCTTCCCGAGGTGCTGCAGGTGGACAAGGAGAAGCGGGAATGGGCAGGGGGTCACTGCCTAATCTAGAACATAAATAAGTTTTGTAAAGACAAGTCTAAATACTCTGAAAAACAGATGTGCTGTTACACATTTCTCCCCCTCCATAAATAATCCAGGCACATAGTATTTAAAACAAAATCCAATTAAGAGCAAGAACAGATGGAAAAACAATTCCCTGAGTTCTCGTGGCAGCCGAGTACAAGGCTTGGTTAGCTTGAGGAAGTCACAGGAGAAAGCCTGGGGGGTGGATCGCAAGAGACATGAGAAAACAAAGCCGGGAGGAGCTATTCTGGAGTTGAAGCACAGCATTCACCCTCCTATGGGGCTGGATGTCCGTCTGATGTCTGCTGACATCCAGCTGTCACCTGGACCGATACAAACCCTTTCTCTCTGAGCTACAACCCCACCGCGCTGGTGGCCACCCCAGGGACGCGTCCCATGGCAAAGGGACAGAGGAGGGGGGGAAGACAGCAAATTTAACCACCCAGCCAGAGAAACCACCCCGAGAAACGTTAAGGGCAGGGCAGAACCTCCACGACACCGTGTCACGGTGGTTAGCAGGGCAGGTGACAGCTGGCTCCGCACACCAAACATCTATTTTTACCCACAAATATGCTCAGCACCGTCTGTCCCCGGTGCCCTGCCAGCACGGCCTGGCCCAGCCCCACAGGGTCCCAGGCTCTCAGGGAGGCAGGAGAGACCCGAGGGCTCAGCACCAGCCTCCTGGGACACGAGAGCCCCACTGCCAGCACCCCAGCCCACTCTTTGTGTGGGGGGAGAGGGATTGAGGACCCCCCAGGTACCTTTCTGTGGGGCGGTGAGGGGCTGCTGACTGAGAGGCTTCCCCAGTGCCCTGTTTTTGGGGAGAAAGAGGTGTCTGTGGGGCTGCCCAGGGCACTCCCCCTTTCGGGGACGCGCCTGAGGGCCGCTCACAGCAGTCCCTCCCCACTTCTATGGGGTCAGGTGGGGTGAGGCTCCCCACAGCAAGGACCCCCTGTGCCCATAACGGTGTCT
>NW_010241809.1:0-34584 GCF_000690775.1 Eurypyga helias | reverse complement strand
AGCAGTAAAGTACCATACAGCTGCTCGTTCATCACCTTCCCCCCTTCCCCAGTGGAGGAGGAGGGTCAGATGAAAAGACAAGGAAGCTCGTAAAGTTGAGATAAGAATTAATTAATAATTGAATAAAATTTCAATATTATAGTGATACTATTAATGATACTACTAATAATAAGTGATTGAAATAGTAGCAAATAGAACATACGACACAATTGCTCACTACCAACCAACCGACACACAATCAGGTACCAAGAAGTGAGAGTCAGAGCCTGAGAGTGCGCAGAGCCAGAGCCCGAGGGTGACCACACTACTGGGAAAATGTCAGCTGACACCGCTGTGCATGTGTACTGAGCATGAAGTACCATTGAATGAAATACTTCAGCCAGCCTGGGCCAGCCATCCAAACTTCAGAGAAAAGTAACTCTTTCCTGCCTGAAACCAGCACACCGTGTTATTATTATAGAGATACTTGGTTTTAGCAGAATATTGCAACTACACTGAAGGGAATAGGATGGAATTAGTGACCAGCCTGTCTTACTGGCTTCTCTAATATTTGTTTCTTTAATCTCAAGATTCACTGAAGTTTCCTTAGGTTTCATGAAAGTACATCTGAAAATGTAATGAATCAAAAGTATCTTTGTGTTTGCATATAGCTACACGTAACTGGAAAACCCTTTTAACTAAAATGGTACCAAATGTTTAATATGATGATATATCCATGATTTGTTAGTCCACTATAGAAACTAATAGATCTTTTTTCTTTTTTTTTAGCAAAATCACAGAACATAATGTAATAGGTCACATTTTTGTCAATTAATCAACTGACTCACAGAGGGCAAATTAATACAGAAGCAATTTACTTACAAGTAGTATCCTATTTGCCACTAAACTCAGATTTTGAAAACACCTTTCTGCGTAACTATTAATACAAGAAAGCAGGATTCTTAGGGACATGGTTTTGCAAATTATGTGTGAGTAGCTTCCACTAGTATTAACACATAATTAATCTGAAAAAAAATTTTACTGTTAAAATAAAATGGATACAACAAAATCTGGTGGTATAAATGTCATATGATGAGCATATACTATTCTTGATAAATATTGTGTAGGTATATAAATTCAAATATGAGCAGGATCATACCTTTTCAGCATGCATAGCGTACATGTACATATTCATCTATATACATGTATTTCCTGTGTAAGTCTTGAGTCTGAAAACAAGTTTATGAATTGGTATTGAAACCTATGCAGGAAAATAATTTACCAGACATATTCTAATTCCAAGAAACTGTTACAGAAAGCAATAATTTCAACAAATAATGGATGGTAAATTTAACTTGCTATTGAGACTTCTTTTTCTTTCCCAGATATTCTTATCTATATTTGAAAGATCGCTGATGACCAACAAGCACCATTTCAGTAGATTTCTAGAAAAGAAGCAGGAGAGATGTAATAAAAATGGAAATTAACCCTGTAAAACCATGCAAGTAACATACTGATTTTAAAGTCTTATACTACAGGCTGATAAAATATAGAACAATCCTCCAATTATTGCTTTCTGAAGAAAACTGATTCCTGTGGTTTTCATGGCTGAACTAAAATGTTGAGGTGATCTTTTGCCAATTGAATAAAACACAGGACAGGTCAACTCTGCTCCTTTTGATTTATAACACAGAGTCGATTTACATTTAAATGAATGTGCATGTTGCCTATGTTCCATTTCTTTCTCCTGCTTTGTTAGCAAAATGTCAGGTTTATTTTAAAATTCTCTAGTAGTTTATAAGAGCTTGAATCTCACTTGTATAATTTCTCCAGGTCCTTTCTTCATCTCTGGTCTCAATAATGGTAAATTTAATCTAGGTATATGACGTTACTGAACTGTAAAGTTCAAGAATCCAAAAGCCTCAAAACAAGATTTACGGTTCAAGAAGCTGTCATTTGGGAGAGCTGAAATAGGTACATGTAAGTAGCGTATTTGTCTTCTGTTCATTTAAGAACATGTTTACACTCATTTCACTTAGGGTATATAGCACATCATAAAGCCTTTTGTTTACTTCAGGATAAGGATGTTCAAAAAGGTTATTACTGTGGAATAGTTAATCCATCAAAATTTGTTATCCCAGGGTAACTTGCTCATATTCATAACCTCACTTAGTGATTCTACAAATCTAAACCACATCTATTTACTTATTCTAATGTGAGTAAAGTTATACAGACTTTGGGGCATATTTGAGTAGTCTTGTATAATACCTCATTCTCTGAACAAACCCATTGGTTTTACTTTAAAGGCTCTCAAAGACTTCAATGAGCTGTGAAATTAAGCTCTACCCTTGTACTCTTTTCAATCTGAATTTCATCACAGACATTTGTACAGCTGTTTTGTTGTATGATGTTTTTGGAAGAGCTTTTAATTCACCTGAATCCCTGATATTCACACATGAATCACCTTATTCATAATCCCACTATATAAACATGAAGTTACTAGCAGAGTTTGACATGACAAAGTTGAATGAAAGTTGTGCAGGGTAGACAGTCTGTATGATTAAACTGAGTCTTAGGACTCCCTAAGGTCCCACCTTTTACTTTTTTTTTTATTATTATTTTTGTTTGTTTGGGGTTGGGTTTTTTGGGTTTTTTTTAATGTTGTTGTGGTGGGGTTTTGTTTTGTTTGGTTGGTTGGTTGGTTTGGTTTGGTTTGGTTTTTAATCTCGGTGAGAATCTTTATGTCCTATGTACTGTATAATGTAATTTTTTTCCCTTACAAGTATCCAATATTAACTGCAGAAAAAATAATGAAATCAGTAAAGCAGTGTTAGTTTACAAAAGTTTATCATTCTCTTCATGTTGGAAAGGGGAATGATATTTGAAACGATTTAACCTAAAGACTAGAAAATTCAGACAGAGATCTAGAATAGATTTGGTTGTTGGAGAAATGTCTTATTTTTGGGACAGTATTATAATTTTCAGAGAACCCAGTTCTGATTTTCAGTGATTCACAGTAAAAATTATTTGTTTGAAGAGCATGGGCTGGCACGGCAGCAATTTGTGATGTTCACTACACCAACTGCTGTCCTGCTGACACCTAGGCAGAATCTATGCAGAGAAGAGTAAGGATAATTTATTCTAAGAAATACCATAGTTAAGCCCAGTAACACTACTAACCGAAACATTTGGGAGAGGGAAAAGAGGACTGTGTTACTTTAATTACATATGAAAACATGGGCAATAATAAGCCTGTGTAAGTCATTCCTCTCATCGTATCCTCCAACAACAACTATTCTACACGAAGTCTGCTGTACTTTGCAGACAGGGAGGATCGTGAGATACTGGATTACAACCAGACAGTCTTACCACGTGAATAAACAGCAGCACACATGAGGTGACCCAATATGATAAGATGATAAGTCTGTCTTACGTATATTAGAAACCATTTGAGCAATTACAGCTAATGAGAAAATAATTACAGATCACAGTGGGTCCATAAGGAAGATGAGGTAGAAAAGAGGAGCAGCTATAATAAATATAATCTTTGATCAGCTCAGAGATTGGGTGCTTAGGCGTTATTCATGATGATGAACAAAATAAAAACTAAGGTAAGTAACTTTCACTTGAAAATACTGGTAAAGATAAGTTTCAGTAGACAGAAATAGCAAGTTCTGACTAGCTTACTCTTTACAACTTTTTAGCATGTATGCCTGAACAGAGGTTAGGTTAAAGTATGAAGATTGATGAAAAAGGTACATAATTTTCTTTCAGAGATTTTTTGCCTCATTTAAGCCAGAGTCCCCAGGCAGCAAACCATAAAGCATTTCAGAACAAGGTCAGTAGAGCTGATATTAATCCTGACAGAAGCAGATGACTCTTACAGCCATGCTTAAAAGAGTATTTTCTTATGGGAATTTGATGATCTTCTAGCATTTTCACAGTCTGTAACAAAGTTTGAATATGAACAGAAAATACTCTCACAGTATGTGCCCATAGTAATATATTTTATTTGTCTCTTCGTTTCAAATTCAGTGTTTTGTGCTGCAATTTTTCTATCACCTGATATGAAACAGTATGCAAGTATTGCTAAAATCAGTACAATTGTGCTAAAAGAATAGGAGGCTTTTTTTTTTTTTTTGAGAAAAACAATACATTTAAAAAAAATTTACAGCCAACATGGTTTATTTGAATATTAAGATTTTTCATATACTTTATTGACAAGCTATGTGTGAGGACATTTAGTCTGGTATAAAATAGAACATTGCAGAGTTTGTGCTAAACTTTCAGTTTAGTAGTATTATAGTTAAGGGATCCAATCCAGTTGGGATTGGAATGAACGAGTGGCTACATGGTGCTTAGTAGACAGCTGGGGCTAAAACAGGACTTCAATCTATTATAAATTAATTATCATCTGAAATTATGGGAAAATGACACATCTGTTGCAAACACACCAGTCTCTGCAGTCTGAGGAGCCAAACTGTCATCACAATTCTTTGCTACCTTTCATTCCTGAATACAGAATTGAAGGGGTGATCTTTGAATGTTTGTCCATCTGTCTGTCATTAGATGAGTATTATAAGATATATGAAGGTATTTTAAAAAAAAAAATTAAATGCTCTCAGAACTCAGGGAGATAATAAATGTCATTTGTCCTTAAATATTGGCTGCCTTTTCATAGAAACGTGTGGCTACCGTAGGTATTAGCAACACTATGAGCCTGACACCTGCACTAAGCAACAGACTCACCCTAATGCAATTTAATAAGATGTCTTTTGTTATTAAACCAAGAATTGTATGTTGCCAACTGAGGTGGAAAATAGGTCCCAGAGGTTGTTCTCCCTTATTCCATCTGCAGTTATTTTTAGGGGGTTTTAATATTTAAAAGTCTATTACTAATTTCAGTGTTGCCTGCACAAACCTGCTTTGTAGTTCTATTGCCAAATTATCCCTTGAAGGCAAGTGCTGTAAATAATTTCTCAGTTCTGTTCCTAGACACTTGCCAAGGTCATTATCTGGCTTTCCCACAATCCCTCGATTCTGACTTTGATTGTGAGTGGTAACTAAGAAACAGTTATGAGATGCAATCACAGGCTGTGACAGTCTTATCAAAAGCTGAAGATGGTCCCTGAGCACTCTGATGAAGCCAGTGGCTCAGCTGCTCTTGCTTCCTTAATACTTCATTTATCTTTCGATTTGGTCAGCCAACAGAGCAGCAACAAGAGCAAACATAAAACAGGCACTGCAAAACAGACATGACAGACAGAGAGAAAGGAGGCTTCAGAAAACCAGCTGGCTGGACCTGATTATAGAATTCCAACATTTAAATTCTAAGCTGCAAGAATTTGTTCTTCTGTTCTTATACAATGTTTCTTATCTCTCACATTGTCAAAAGTCTGACATAACTTTTTAAACTGTAAAAGGCTATTCTATAAAAAGTTTTTCATTAATTGAGGCATGAGTTTCAGGGTAAAAGGATTGCAGTGTAAACTTGTTCTTGTTTTATATAACCTTATGAGGGAAAAGCACACTACAGTTGTTGTATCACACATTGCTCATTTGTGAAGTTCACAGGGGGTTTTTTGGTGCAAAAATTTTATAAATTTTTTTAAGGGAAGACACTAGTATAAGGTAATATAAGAAAAACTATTTTTTTTTCAGGAACCTTAATCATGATAACAAAACAGCTTTTTTTTTTCTTCCTGCTGTTGAAAGGTGTTAGGTGACAATAACACAAAGCTGTTTGGAAATTGTTAGGGAAAGTATCTTCCATTTGCCTCCACAAACAGAGATGGGGAGGGAATGTAAATGTAAATCAATGTTAAACTTCACATATTTAAGATTGTTCTTAGATATCAAGGTGATTATACTGCAAAGAGGTAACAACATGCAGTTTTTAAGGTAAAAGATCTCATATTCTTAAGTAAGGTTACAAAGCAATATTTTTTTTTGAGCTTTGTAGGCATGGAATTCACACATTGCATCTTCTAGCTGCTACTGATCAGGTAATAAGAGGAGGGGAAGAAAAATCCAAACTTAAACTCTTTAAACAGTTTCAGAAACAGATAAAATCAACACATAGAATGTGAATTTCTTGTCTCAAAGACACTCACTCATACTGCTTGGAACTTTCAGGAAAACAGAAATTTAATTTTTCATTTAAGACTTTTCCTAAAAATGGTTTTATGGAAGTTACTGATAGTATAAGTATTATTTTCAATAAGTTTCATAATGGTTGTGTGATCGAGATATCTAACCCAGGAAAAAGAAATCAATTGAAGAAGTTTGGAACATAGAGCTAACAGAAATCTGCTAATGTTGCAAAAGAAACTCTCAGCCTAAGACATTCATTGATGTACTCTCTGAAGTGGAGACAATACAATGATAATTTGTAAATACAGAAAAAGTATAAATAAATTCAAGTAATATTTCAGTGAAAATTTACATGCCTAAAATTAATATACTATTAACTTCTGACTTAAAACTCTTTGATACATGCATATATTTAATTTTTACTGTGTCATTGAAAGAACAGATCCTTAAAGAATTATTATAGGTTCAGATGTTTCAAACACACCATACTAAACATGATTTTTTTCTTTTGTATGCATCATATAATAATTTTGCTGAAAAAAATGGTAGATAAAATACCAAATTACAGAATTATAAAAAAAAAAAACCCATTGTCATGAGTTGACATCATAAATATTTTATAAATAATTTTAGTAAGTTGTGGTTCTATTACCATTTCCAATCCACTAATTTATAAGTGATGTAATGTTATTGTTACTGAATATCGGATGTGACAGGCAAGTTTTAAAAAGTGGAGAAAATTGTCCCTTACTCAATGTTCACTCTGTCTCCCCAAAACCTCATGTCCAAGAATAGCATTAAAACGGTGAATTAGTCATATGAACTACAAACAATGATCTAAGTAGCAACATGTGTAGTTCAAATTAGGAACACTGAGATCACCATGAATACAGCATGGTTCATAGAACCATAGAATCACAGAATGGTTTGTGTTGGAAAGGACCTTAAAGACCATCCAGTTCCAACCCCCCTGCCATGGGCAGGGACACCTTCCACTAGACCAGGTTGCTCAAAGCCTCATCCAGCCTGGCCTTGAACGCATTCAGGGATGGGGCATCCACAGCTTCTCTGGGTAACCTTTTCCAGTGCCTCACCACTCTCTCCATAAAGAATTTTTTTCCTGATATCTAGTCTAAATCTATCTGCTTTCAATTTAAAATTCAGTGAGCAGTATAATCTCTTTTTTTAGTGTTATCTTAACAAAGAAATTAAATCAGATTTGTGGCATGATTAAGAAAGAGAAGATACTTCACATCCCATATCAAAATATCTTCTTAGAAACAGACCTTTGTTTTTTGATCAGATAATTTCCTGATGTCTATAATTAGTTCTGAAGCTTATACATTTCAGCTTTTACTGATGCAATTATAAGGGGCCAAATAAGTGGCAGATATAGACTGCCATCTTTGAAAGAAGTTTGAGCAACTACATTTTTTTTTAGACCCAAGAAAATTTTTATACTGACAATGGTCAGTAAATTGTTAAGGTTTTCCTTTATGTAGAAACACTTGCCTCATACTGTTGTTGCTCTGAAGCATACTGTGGGGTATATAGATTTATTTCAGAAACAGCGTCCCCAATGTCAGCTGGATATAAAGAGAACCTGACCAAAATATGTATACTGATACAGAGTTTTACAGTACCACATGATAACAAATATCTTGCTGCTGATGCAAGTTAAATTCACCTGGTATTATTATTATGGATATATTCCTTTAGTCCGTGAAATTTAAGTTGCTGACATCTGTTATCCAAGCAATACTCTTGACTGTTTCCTCCTTTCCTTCGTCTCCTGTGCTATAGAAATCATAGAATAGTTTCGGTTGGAAAAGACCTTTAAGATCATCAAGTCAACCTTTAACCCAGCACTGCAAATTCCACCACTAAACCACATACCTAAGCACCACATCTACACAGCTTTTGAATATTTCCATGTAACTCCGAATGTTGAGACTTACTCAGAAAAGATAGTAAGCAATAGGTCTTTTCAAAGGCATACCTAGTAAATTCCTTAAATCATTCACTTTAAATAAATTCTTAGCATATCAAGACATTTCAGCAATTGGTAAAACCAAACTCTAGCTCTGTCAAGTGGCTAATCCAAAATCTTGGCAAATTTGATCTAAACCAGGTACAGCGTTTGGAGTCAAATATTTTAAAGGTATTTTCCAACCTAAATGGTTCTATGATTATAAGGAAACAATTTTCTTAATTCATCTTCAAATATTTACTGAACCATTAACATCTGAAAGTATAATTTGCAAGCTTTAAATAGAAACGTGTATTTATTTAGCATATATCAGGAGCAGGTCGGTGATCTGCACTATACCCCATTCTCTTTCTTGCCTTATCTGTGTAACAGTTGTATAGCGGATTTTGGTAATTTAATGCTACAAAGCCCCTCTTTACTTCTTATGGGTCAACTCATACCATAATAGGGTTTCAATGGCACGAAGGAGAATTTAACATGATAACAACTACAGCTTGTTGCAACAAAAACAGAACCAAAAACAAATTCCATATTGTTTTTTGTAATGAAGCTTAAACCTGAACAGGTTTCTGTTGTGTTTATGCAACCTTGCATAACCCCTGATTCATAGAGGGGCATTCAGGCTGCTAGTTTTTCTGCTTTCTAGCCTATATTAGCCATGTAGTCTCAACTTGTTAGCATTATCTAGAAAACAAATAATCTCTTTCTAGATGTATGTAACATATTGCACTCTTAAAACACCATTGGTTCTTCATGCCTGCTTTTCACTGGAAGACAGAACATCAAAGAATGGTATTACTAAAGAAACTTGTGGTTAGGATGACCTCATATGCCCCAAGGAAGGACCTGTCTCTGAATCAAGGAAAGTACTACAAACAAGTGAAAGATAAGAATGACTTATGAGGAATATTTTCAGAACATGTTGACTGTAAAGCTGCTTTATTTTTTCGAAGCTTTTCTCTTTCGGGAACTGTATGGAGCCAAGGATTTCCACAGACCAACACACACACACACAATTTTTTTTTTTTCTTTCATTCTCACTGTTAGGTGGAGCTTGGCCATAGTGGAATTAAGGCAGAGGATGAGGATTTATTTTCAATTCAAGTTCAAAATTTATGAATCAAAAGCAAAAAATCAGGAAACCAGAAGCAGCATAATTAAATATGAGACTGACAGGTTTAATTGCTGCAACAGGGACGTTTTGCACTATTTGAAACTATCATACACTGCTCCCCTGGAAAGTCCTAAAGGGTGAGTGCAGAAGGGTGCACATCTCTTCAAGATCCAGAAGACTTTCAGCTTCATGTGGGTGTATGGTTAAGGCATATTAAACAGTTTTGTGTGCAAGAATATATGGAAAGAAATCCTGTTCTGGACCTCAGTGGCAATAATGAGAAATTGGTTAATTTAACTAGTATTTATCTGTAAATGTAAACATTTGTCTGTAGAAGCTTAAATTTAGATACTTGTATCTGTGGATGTCTCCAACAGCAGGGGCTCTCAATTTCCAAAGCACAGGCAACTAGTGTCACTTAAGGTGGCTTTGGACAGGGGTTATTAGGTCTAGGGCACCTGTGCTTTTCAGAAGTGGCTGAAGGAGGGTAGGATTTGCTTGGGTATCTCAAATTACATGAGTATGCTACTAGATGGATCACTTTGATGCATCTGAACTTCTCTAGTAACATTGTAAATGCAAAACTGTATTAGTAAACTGCCTACAACTTTATTCCACATGTAGTTGAATTGTTTTCATTGGGACTATTTGCAGACAAAGGTAAGGGTGAAAAAAATTCACTGGATGACTGAAAATAATGTCAGAATGAAAAAGATCACTTGGGTCTCTAAAAATAAAACCCTGAAAATACACATTCTTCTTTACTATTATTACTTATAATTCTCTTAATATATGAGACTAATACAGTCTTACTTTGCATAATTTTGTCCTAAATGTCTAAAATTGCTTAATTTGTATTTGGTAGGTCTTTACTTCTAAATTTAGCTATAGATCCATTACCATAGTCTTAATTTTTTCCAGGTTTATTAAAAACATTTGGGAGATAGTGTGTCCTTTTAATGGATCTTAAAAAAATCTACTTTGCTTAGGTTACTTGCTTATGTTTTGAATTTATTTTTCTGTTTTTCCTCAACATTGAGATTTTTCACACAGCTGCACTTCTACCTCTGGGCAGTGCTAGCAGTGCTAGTGTATCTGTCTTGATTTCTCAACAGCTTTGATTTACATTAATCCATAAGCAGTAGCTGGCATGCCTCTGTGTGTGTTGCCTTTTTGTTGTACGTCTGCTCTATGCTTGCATCCATTTTTACTTAGTCAGCCCATTGATCTGAACATAAAAGACCACATAGAAAGAGAAAAATAATTGATAATGCAACTCTGTTCTTTCAAATGTAAATATTTCTCACAATGAAGTAAGACATCTTATGCTTTTTTTAGAATTTTATGACATAGATTATAAAATGTATATTTTTCCATTTTATAAATATTTTAAAAAAATTTTAAGTTATTTTTTCCATGTAAAAATTTTAGTACATTTGCATATATATATCTGTCAAGTGGGTTACAAAATCATATTTCTACATATATAGTTGATTTTGTAATTTTTATTCTTTGTAGATTTCTTTGTAATGAGGTTTAATGGTTAGTAAATATAAATCAAGACACAATCTTAAGTCAATCCAGTCCAAGTCCCTAGCACACGGTGGTGTCCATCTTTTTCTTATTCTAAATAAATGTCCTATTTTTTCTTCATAAAACACAACTTTCTAATGCAGTCAGTTTCTTAAATTGATGTAGCTCTTGCTGGTTTTAGCTCTCTGCATGATACTGCCATAAACCAGACTTAGAAAGGGCTGGCTTCTGGAAATTGATTGAGAAAATAGTACATACTGATATAGCTGTGAAGAGGTTGGTTTTTTTTTTTTTTTTCACATGAGCCTTTCCAAAGGCGAGTGAACACATTAACTGCTTTTACCCTGTGAGTGACATACAAAAAAACTTAATGTATCTGAGATGGACAAAAATGCATCACATAACTTGGAAAGTTGGGGTGTGAAGAGATCTGAGAGACATTTCTAGGTTCACTCTTACAGTAGCCCTGGAAGAACATGAATGCTCTCACATTGTATGGTACTAGCTGCTTGGGCATGTTGCAGTGACATATATTGGAGCATTAAACAGTATTAGCCACTGTTGTTTCTCTTCCCCCCAGAGCCAGAGATTTAGATGACCCAGATGTTCCTATGCCAGTCAAAAGAATGCAATTAAAAATCTTGTGATCTGGATGTGGCTGAAGAGCCACAGTTTGACCTCCTTTATGCAGCATGAACATAGCAATTGCATAATTGCTTTACAAGGCTTCTGTGACGGTGTGCTCCACTCCGTTGCCCCCCATCCTGACCTTGTCCCATAACCCTGCTCAAGCAATAACCACCAGTGACAGTTGTGATGGATGTGTCTGGTTGTGATGGATGCATTCAGCTCCAAGCAGGTTTCAAGGGAGAGAGGTAACAACACAACAGCCAAGGGCAATGTGCCCACCTAGCCACAGTGCTGGTCAGTGTGAGATGCAAGCCACATTTGGAGGAAATTAACATCTGCAGTCAGTATGTAGATATGACTATGAGCCAATTGTCTTATCCCTATAAAGAATAAGCACCCCAAGAGCACTTTGAGCTCTCCTGTGCAGCAGCAGCCTGCATGTCAGGATCTCCCATTGAGTAAGGAAGCCTCTCAAGATTACTTCTTGAGGTTAAGAAGGTTACCCTTGCGGCTGAGAGATTCCTTGCCTCAACAGATTCTTGGTAAGGTACTAATTGCATGCTAAACATTGGAATCTTAGCTAAGTGGTATAAAGGATCAATTGTGCATATATGATCCTTTAGATATAAACTGTTGACCAAGTGTGGGAGTAAGTCTGCATCCAGTCACACCTAGACTCCTCTCTGAGTAGTTTAGAATGTAAGGGGGGCCTCTCTGAATCTCATAACTCAATGGGAGGGTCTCCCTGACAGTTTTGTCTGACCCTGTCCTCTATGAAGTAAATAATCAAATGTACCCTGCCATCAAATTTTGTTAAACCACTGTTGCATTTACTATTGATCTTGGTTTAGATGAATAAAGTACATTGCTACATTTTTCTTGTGAGTGAAGTGAATTACTCAATCCTCAACAGCTTCATTGTGAGCTTTTTCCAAACTGTATAGAATAATCAGATGTCTTGATTACTGCTCTCCTGCATGGTCTACATTTTCAACCAGAACAGCATCAAAGAGAGGCACACAGAATAAAAGATTTAGCTACTGTTTGCATCTCTGAAAGCTGTTACAATTCTGACACCAAAGCTGGTTGCTGTAAATTAGAATTTCCTTAATACGCTATATCAGACTAACCTTGTGGACGTGCTAACTTTTTATGGGTTAAAAGCACATAATTTCTCGTAATGGAGCTGGCACAATGCATGAAAATATTGCAGTCTATAAAAGCTCCTTATACATGCACATTGGCAATTTAAAGGAACCCAACTGCATTATTATTCTTTTTCATGTAATAAAATTATGTAATTTTACACACAATAATCCACTTCTTGTCATACTGAATGTAATGCTGCTGTTAGACAAAAAATTTTCTCTAGCATCAACTAGATCAATTTTCTGAAGGATAAAATAGAGATTACCAAAAGAACTCATCATTTCCTTACTAATGGACTAATGGATTTTCAGCTTTTTTTATATATATAAAATCCACTATTTAGTGTTCTGTGTTTCTTCCTTCCCCTGTTTTGTTTGCAAAATACACAAAAGAAGTACTCTCCACATAACAATATTTTGTATTAAAACAATCAAAATATTGGAACTAGAAACAATGGTGAATATATACTCCACATATATCTAAAAATTAAAAGGAATAACACTGTGTACAAGTAATAGAAAAACAAAAATCACAAAAACCCCCACCAATCACACTTCTCTTTTCCTCAAAATGAAAATATTTTGTTATGTTGGCAGAAGCCAAGTTCTTTCAATGGATTAAATCATATTGTATGAATTGAATGTAAGTAAATAAATAAATAGATAGATAAATAAACAAATTAATAATTTTAAGTGTGTATTCCCTCCCCCCCAAAAAAAACCAAACCACCCCAAAAACAACAACAGCAAATGCATTGGATTTATTTTAGTGTGATAACCTATGACACAGGCTAGAGTTGCAGTCTGTTCATCATCTTCTCCTGGACATACTAGGGAAGTAGCTTAAAAAAAAAGCTATGAAGATCTGGATTGCTCCGATACAAATAGAACAATGTTCCCACCCTTATTCCATCCTTTCTCAAAAACTTAGCAGTAACTTCAGGCTGTGTATGAACAGTGCATGCACATATCAGTTGTACAGCATATATGACACAAATCCAGTATATTTCTTCTCTGGACAGCCACAAAGATGATTAGGAGTTTGGACTTCCTCTCATAAGGAAAGTGGTTGGGACTGCAAAATACAGAACTAATGAGAAAGTTGTTGCTAAAATTACTGTGAGAATCAGCCTGGATTAAAGAAGGGTCAGGGACATTTTATTCAGGTGTATAAATACCTAATGGGATAAGTAAAGAAGATGGAGACAGACTGTTCAGTGGGGTACAGTCATGAGAATAAACTAGTAAAAACTGTAATACAGGAAATACCATATGAACATAAGAAATACACTGGAACAGGCTTCCCAGAGAGGTTTTAAACTCTTCATCCTTAGAGATATTCAAGACAACTGCATACGTCAGCCTGCCTGACCCTGCTCTTAACAGAGGGGTTGGACAAGGTAACCTCTAGAGTTCCCATCCCACCTCAGCCATTCTATGATTCTGTGATTTGCAAGATGTAATGCATTCAGAAAAGCAAGCTGCTTTTCAAGTCATTGTATAAACGACATGACAAATGCCATGTTAATCAGCAACTGCAGAACTAATCAGCAAGTCTTTGGATTGGGTTGGGGCTGTAGGAAGGAGGCAGTCTTTCAAACTGAGTTTCCAGACAGGATCCTGTTCACCCACTCCTGAAAGACAGCACTAATGTATGTCTTCCTTCCTTCTGCCCTTCCGCCCTTCCACCCTTCCTTCCTTCCTTCCACCCTCCCACCAACCCTCCTTTCTATTGGAAGAGTGTAAAGACCTAATCTTCCCTTCGCTTTCCTCCTCCTCTCCACCTCATCCCCGCTGTGCGCTTGCTTCTATCCTCGACTCCACAGGGGCCCATGGGATTTCTCCAAGCAAAGCACAGCGTGCTAAGGACAAGACTCATGGATATGGAGTGAAGTGATTCTTGACTTCTTTGTTCTGACTTTCTTCCAGATAATCACAGGTTCAAAGTTAGGGCATAGCTCTGCTATCTTCTCTCTTTCATTTCATTGCCAGTGTAAAGACAGTGGCTCAGTTGTCAACTTTTACTGAGCTCTGATCCTTTATCTTTTGTTCATTTCTCTCCTTACATTGTAAATCCATTTTACTATCTGCCTGAAATTTTTACTTCTTTAACTTGATTTTAATCTATTAAAAAAAAATGTTTACTCTTTTTTCACCTGTTATTTATTTACAAAACAATACCTTTTTGCCTCAATATTTATTAGTAGTAATAATTGGAAATCCTTTTTGACTGCCCTTGTTTTTGTACTCACCTGTGGAGAGCAGGCAAAACATGTTTTCAAACTGATTTCAAGGAAGAAAAGAAATAAATATTGCAACATACCAAATATTTTAAAATGGTATTCAGACTTATGACATGGTATTTCCTGTAATATTTTTGTTAAGTCTAGAAGAGATCTATAAAAATTGGCAAAGATAGAAACTTATAAGAAGCTAGTAGGTAAGTTTTATTTACAGAAGAAAAATTAGGATCATGGTGGGAGAAATAATGAATAAGGAGAATAACAGGAAAGGTCCCCTATCTGTTGTTCTTAAGTAACACAAAAGAGCAAAGAAAAGTAAAAGCAAGAGTTTAAATAAAAGAAAAAATCCATCAGAACTGTGCAGTTAATTTGTAGAACTCATTTATTTGCCTGTCTCTCTGCTTCTGCTCAAACACGGTCTGGATGAGGGGATTGAGTGTTCCCTCAGTAAATTTGCAGATGACACTAAGTTGGGTGGAAGTGTTGATCTGCTGGAGGGCAGGAGAGCCCTGCAGAGGGACCTGGACACGCTGGATCCATGGCCTGAGGTCAACGGTATGAGAGTTAACAAGACGAAGTGCCGAGTCCTGCACTTAGGTCAAAACAACGCCAGGCGGCGCTACAGGCTTGGGGATGAGTGGCTGGAGAGCTGTCAGGCAGAGAAGGACCTGGGGGTGTTGGTTGATGGCTGTCTGTGTCCCAGGTGGCCAAGAAGGCCAATGGCATCTTGGCTTGTATCAAAAACAGCACGGCCAGCAGGTCCAGGGATGTGATTCTCCCCCTGTACTCGGCACTGGTGAGGCTGCACCTCGAGTACTGCGTTCAGTTTTGGGCCCCTCACTACCAGAAGGACACAGAGATGCTGGAACGTGTCCAGAGAAGAGCAACAAACCTGGTGAAGGGTCTGGAGAACAAGTCTTATGAGGAGCAGGTGAGGGAGCTGGGGTTGTGTTGCCTGGAGAAGAGGAGGCTTAGGGGGGAGACCTGATTGCTCTCTACAGCTACCTGAACGGAGGTGGTAGTGAGGCAGGTGTTGGTCTGTTTTCCTGGGTAATTGGTGATAGGACAAGAGGAAATTACCTCAAGTTGCATCAGGGGAGGTTTAGATTACATATTAGGATACACTTCTTTACTGAAAGAGTGGTCAGGCATTGGAACAGGCTGCCTGGGGAAGTGGTGGAGTCACCATCCCTGGAGGTCTTCGAGGAACATGTAAAACGTGGCACCTGAGGACATGGTCTAGTGGGTATGGTAGTGTTGGCTTGATGTTTGGACAAGATGATCTTACAGGTCTTTTCTAACCTTAGCGATTCTGTTTCTGTGGCACTTGCCCACAACATAAGAAGGATATAGACCGGTTTGAGTAAGTCTAGAGGAAGGCCATGAAGATGCTCAGAGGGCTGGAGCACCTCTGCTATGATGAAAGGCTGAGACAATTGGGCTTGTTCAGCTTGGAGAAGGGAAGGCTCTGGGGAGACCTTATTGCAGCCTTCCAGTACCTGAAGGGGCCTACAAGGAAGCTGGAGGGGACTTTTTACAAGTGCCTGTAGTGACAAGACAAGGGGTAACGGGTTTAAGTTGAAAGCAGAGAGATTTAGATTGGATATCAGGAAGAAGTTCTTCACAGAGAGGGTGGTGAAGCACTGGAACAGGTTGCCCAGAGAAGCTGTGGATGCCCCATCCCTGGATGGCTTCAAGGCCAGGCTGGATGAGGCTTTGAGCAACCTGGTCTAGTGGAAGGTGTCCCTGCCCATGGCAGGGGGGGTGGAACTAGATGATCTTTAAGGTCCCTTCCAACCCAAACCATTCTATGATTCTATGATTATACACGCTTTGATGTTGCAATAAATATGAAGTTTAGCTTTTTTAAAATGTGACTTTCAATTCCACGAGCTTTCCTTCAACAAGTGATATAATGTGTAAGTAAAGGATACAGGTTTACAGTTTAAAGGAAAGCTACATAAATTCAAGAATTGTTTTGCCCATAGCAATTTATATATGTGGAAACCAAATTTTCTACCTGGTTGCAGCTTGTCAATCAATTTTCATCTGATGCCATAAAAAGAACTAACAAGTTTTTTTAAAAAACACTGTGTTTCCTCAAGTCTTCACAAAATACATTACGTCTCCTTTGCGTAACAGTCTTCAGGAAGACAAATAATGAGTTCCCACATTGCTACTTAGTAATTATCCACAAGCAGGAGTTTACAAATCTAAATCTATTTATTTCACATAAGTAACTTTTTCAAATTTCACCTAGAAAATATTAAATCAAAACTCTCTTTTTTAATTTATTTCTCCTCCCTTCCAAAATTTTAATTTATCTCCTGCACTGACTGAAATTTCCACCTGGAGATTCTGTAACAATGAGTAAAACACTTTGTTGTAAAGTCGGTCAATATTTCCATCAATCACTTTGTCACAAGGGAGCGCATTATTTTATCTGCACACAGACTTGCTGTGCAGTTCTTCGGCCACTCAGGAAAATCATTCCCAAGTGTGCTGCTTATGCACACAGGCACAGCCCTGACCATCAGCTAGACCAAAGTTGTAACTATATGACAAAACTGAATTTTATTCATCTATTAACATGATAATTTAAAAGCTATGCTTGCTATAGGGTAATTATTGAGTCATTTTTGCGAAACAAATTATAATGGACTTATATGAGACTATTAGCATTTCAATCTAGTAAGGACCTGCTTTTGCCCGATGGTGAAATCTGGATGATGTACGGAATTTTGATTTTTTTATCTCAAAATCATTTATATTTAGCTATTTCTGAGAGAAGATGGAGGAAAAACTAACAATTTTTTCGTGTTTTAAGAAGGAAAGTTTAAAAAATTGTAATACCTTCAGGAAGCATATGTTTTGCAAAACAAACCTGATGGTACAGATACAGAAATCTTCTTCTGGGCTAGTGGACATTTATCAAAACTAGATAAAGTTTCATTTAATAAATTGTTTTTATATTTATTCATTTAGCTTTTTTTTTAAGGGATTATTTTTGATGGCATGATCCCAGTGTAACTTAGTGAATAAAAAGTAGCTTTTAAGAATACCATGAATATTTGGAAATGTGATTATTATCCATAAGTTCCCAAATTGATTTACCAAGTAAAGGAATTAGTCTAGCAGATATTAAAAACCTGAAATTAACAATGAACCGTACAGTCCCATTACCTGGGCTGAATTATACATATGTACATATGTGTATATATCTAAATATGTGAAATAGTAACAAAGTGTATATAAGAATAGAAAAGGAAGCACTGCAATTGTTGTATAAAAATTAATATTCACTGAAAAAGACAGAGGTTGTAGGCAAAAGTATCATCTGATTGTGTATGCAAAGAATGTAGAAAATTGTATTTGCACAGGCAGGCAGATCGAGAATGCTGTCATCCTTAATTCTGAAATCTCTAACTTTTGAACTCTGACATTCTTTTAACATAATTTTTTAATATAGCACGTAATGTATAATGCATATATGCAGAAAAGGCAGTTCTGACAGTAACATGTTCTCACTTTATCTGCTCTTAGCTATTCCTCTTCTCAGAAAACTAATCAAACCCAAAAGCATTTCATAATTTGCAAAAGAAGTGAATCGACTTGCTTCTAAGCATCTTAATTCTTTCTTTTTGTTTCGTTTAAAATAGTTATCTGTGCCAGCTAATTTTACTTTGACTTGCATCTATATAATACATTCTTATTTCTGATTGTCTGAAAGGAAAGGGAAGTCAAATCCATTAAAAGTTTCAATTAATTTCTGTTTATTTTTGTCTCATAGATAGGGTAATAGGTGATGCTTTCAAAGCATCTTTTTTCTCTTACAAATGCATCTTTTTATACTACAATGGTGATCTGTAGTATTGGACAAAACTGTATTAAACAAAAAAAAATAAAAGAAAACCCCTCCTAGAAGTATCAATCAGAATTGGCATTTAATTTGTATTCCACTAGAATATTTGAACATGCTATCTTAATTCAACAAGCAGATGGTGTAGTGTTCAGTTTTTAGCTGTTGGGAATGTTGATGGACTCATGATCTTTGGCACAGTTTATGTTATACTTTTAACAGAATAACAGTTTGCACTAACTGACAGAAATCCCACAATTCAACTATGCACCCAATGCTCAGCGCAGAGTAATGCATTATATGAAGTTAGTGTTTCACGAACTTCAGTTAGTAACTTCAGTATTCCCACAGTCTGAGAGATTTCAGGTCAATAAGCATCGGTCATTTCCGGGATTTGATTTACCTAAACATTGTCTTTTTAAGACTAAAAGTCTGAGATCGGTTTTATTCTTTTTAATATTAAAAATGTGTAGAGAATCCAGGCAGTTTGAGAAATTTACCTAGCTTAAGGGAATCCTGAAGATTTATATACATATGAGTATTTATATACATAGAGTGTAGACACAGAAAATGTGCTTTTCTGTATCTTTAATCAGTGTGATTTCAGAACCTATAAGAAAGGTAAGTTCCAAATAAATTGGTTTGGGTTTTAGTAACCCAACTTTTCAGACACTGAGTCTCATTTTTTCCTTCCTCTGCTAGGTGTGTTCATGAAATCTGAGACTTGTACCTTTTATTATAAAAAACAAACAATTATATTCCTCAAAGTACAAGATAAACCCTCTTCTACTTGAAAAATCTTCTTAGTGATAAAATAGATCATACTTTCCTCAAAATACATACTGCTTGAAGAGAATAATTCAGTATAAAAGAATTTTCAATCACTTGTTTAAACAGAGTCATAGATAAACTCTTTTTTAGAAACTATTTGCGTATTTCACATACAAGATTTTTGGCCAAGAGACAGCAGTGTTTAAACAGTGAAACACAAGTTTCACTTGCAATAAACGAAAAATTGCAATAAACGAAATAAGAAGAATAGGGATAAAAGAAGATTATGTTATTGCTTCATAATGCCTTATTATCCAAGAGTTCACTGACTCAAAAAGAGATGATGTAGGACACAAAAAATATTCAAATCTTTCTAAATGAAAGGTCATATCTTAAAAGCATAACTATAAATTTATTGGAAGTGAAATTCTTAAAGTATTTATTTAGCCAGTTCAATACATGTTGTAAATATTTGCTTAGTATGTAACAACTTAAATATCAGGGGTTTTAACTACATTCACTTAACTATATAATAAATCTGTGTTCACCACATCATAGAAAAATTAATTTTCTTTACAGAAGAGAATAGGATTAATATTAAACCTCCAGAATGTAACTTCTAGACCTAACAACAAGTTCTAAAACTCAATATTCGTTTTAGATTTACCATTTTAATGTAAAATAAATTTCCATTATATCTTTTGTTACACGCAAAAATTTCTTAGTAATATCTCTGAAAAGTTGCCAAAGATCTTGACCTTACACATTTAATTTTAGATTACACTTTTGAAAATATTTCATTGAAACTCTACAAAGGATTCTGAGATAGCAAAACAGGCATTAATAGCGTACAATAAAATGGTAATACATGGTGAAATAATATCTGTTAAAGAAATTTAATGCAAGACACTCATTCTTCTATTTATATTATCAAGATTACTATATCAATGTGTATAGGAAACAACAGGAAACTAACAAAATTTTAGAGCTTTCTTTTCTCCATATTTGTTCTGAGTCTTAAATTAGCATTGATTTTGTTTTACTAAAGGCTCTCCAGCATGATTCAAGGTTTTCATTTTCAGCATGCTCTTAACTTCAAGGGTATGAACAATCTTTAGAACTAAAGATTCTTCAATGCAATTACTATTAAAGATCCCATTTTCACAGCATAAAACAGTCTCAAATGTGGAGTACATTTTGTGTGATAATAAAAAAAAATTAAATGTTTTGGTTGGTAATGTAATATGCAAAGTTTTGCTTGGCCGCTTTATGGAGCTCTTCTGTCATACACATATTTTCAATCTCTTCCATTATAAATAACTGTATATCTGAAAAATCACTATCTCATGAAGTTTCCTTGAATATTTATGTATATTATCTGCTTCTCTTCAGTGTTTGATGAATGGACAAACAGTCCATACAATTAATTAATCTATGAAATCCACATAGAGGCCCGTACAGTGTGCATTACAGTTGATGTAGCTGAAACATAGTAGCGAGATAGGAATATCTCGCTACTTTTATTTTCTGTTTGCGTTAATTATTATTCCCATTTTCCTCCAAGACATTCTCTCCTAAGAATACTCCCTCATGTCTCTTCATGACCTTTTCTTTAAATGATGAAGCATACCGTAAAAACAACAATGGGATGTCACACAGATGTATCAAAAAATTTAGATTCTTCTAACTTTTCAAAACACTTCATAATTAGACTATTTGAAACACATGTTTCTTTATATTAGAGCTAAATCTGTAAAGATTAGCATCCAGGTATGATTGAAAAAGTTCTGTGTACACTTATACTGATCCGAAGGTAAATACTTCATATGTTGGAAAAAAAATTAAAAAAAAAAATCAGATTACATTTAATTAACCATACATTACTTTTCTTAATACTTATCACATACTTCTGTTATTGCATATTAGGCCCAGAAATTGCAGTCATAGACTAAGACTTGACAGTTCCAGCTGTGGTAAAAAAAAAAAAAGAGAACAAAAAGCCGTTTTATGTACTAATGGAAACTCCTAGGTGTTGGAAGTGACAATATTGTGGGGGAAGTTATGTGTAACAATGGTATAAAATTCAGCAAAATGTGTTGTGTTTTTTTTTTTCTTGACAACAGACACAACCTTTTGAAACAGTGCTCTCAATAGAACAACATTTAACCAAAGCTCTTTAAGTAGGAAATAATTCAAAGCTTCTGCGGACATAAATATTTCCTTTGCTCTCTGAGCACAGAGATGGTATTTGAGATCTTTCAAAAACTGATAGGAATTTTAAGATTCTGATTATCAAGTCTTAAGTTCCAAAATCAAGACTGAAGACATGGCTAGAATCTACTCAGCCTTTTCTCCAAATCATTGTTGCTACAAAATGGCAACTACATTTTTAATCCAAAGGCAGACAGATGATGTTGGAATTTAGCAACGAAGTGAAGCAGTCTCTTTGTAAATGTAAAGTGATAGTAGAGTTGATACATCAAGTGGATTTGCATAATGAAACTACTTAAATATAGTATCTGAACACTGGAGGTAACAATTTTCATTTAAATATCTATGGAAGAATATTGCAAAACATTTAGTCAGCACTGAAGATCAGCATTCAATACTCTTTCTACAGTCACATTATAGACAATACGCCTTAAGATGCCTATATATTACCTTAGTCACTGAAATTTTATCAAATATACCTCGCTACACTAAAATAAAACAGACATCCTAGAGGACTTCAGGATCCTGTGAGGAGAGAGCTGAGACTAAAAGCAGGATCACAGCCCTGGTCTTCAGGAGAGAAGACTTTGATCCCTTTAGCAATCTCCTTGGAACAATCCATTGGAATGCAACCATGGAGACTATAGGGTCCAAAAAATCTGAATGGTATTCAGGTATCACCTCCTCCAATCTCATGCACAGTCCACCTCAAAGAGCAGAAAGTCAAGCCAAGGTGGCAGCAGTCCTACACATATGAAGAAGGAATTCCTGACTAAACTCAGCATTGAAAAGGAAGCATACAAGAAGTGGAAGTAGGGTCAGGTGACGGGAGAGGAATACACAAACACTGAGTGTGCAGTAATGAAGTTAGGGAAGCCAAAGCCTGGGAGACCTGTAAGACAGGTTGTCATCGATTTTTACTAGTGATGCAATTATGTACAGGTACATTCAATTCCTCACTAGGTAACATGGCTTTAGGCAAGCAGCTGTATGGCAGATTTGGGCTGTATCCAGATTATGTATCTCTATATTGCATATTTTCAAATCTAGATTCTTTTGAGAAGTCCATGTTTAGTACAAAGCCAATTGGTTTCATTTGGGACCACTTTTCTAAGATTCAAAAACATGATGCTTGCATCTTTGCATCTATAATTCTGTATCAATATAATAAGGTAATATGCATACAGTGGCATTTGAAGAAGTATCCCTAAGCATATTGCAAATTTTTTATGTAGCAATGGATAAGATAAATGCTACGATTGTGTCATTCAGAGTTCATTATATTAATTATATATGAAAACCAGTATTGGATATTCTTAAATCCAGACTAATTTGCATATATTTCTCTTCAGAAAAATATATGTGTGTAGATCACAGAAAGCATACTGAAAATTTAAAAAATTACAAACTGAATGAGATTAGTATTATTTATGTATATATATGTTTATATATACCTAGAAATATTATCTTTAAAAAATTTCCTCAGGTTTTAGTCCAATTTTGCAAGAATTTCTAAGTAAAACCTTAGAAACAAGTAGCTAGGTTATATTTTCAGAAAATAAAACTTTTTCAGAGGGAAACAGATTCCTTTCTCCATTTGTTCTGAAAACACTGTGGGTGCTTCAACCCATCTGCTACCAAAGTCTCTATTGTCAGCTGAACTATTTAAAAAAGTCAGTAATTTTAGGGGACTGCTTATTATAAAGCAATAGTAATGAACAAAATGTTCCACATTAAGTGCTAACCAGGAAGTTAGTACATATTAATGTCTGAAAAATATAGTACACAATAATGACTGCGCTGAAATGGATAGGAAGAGGTCCCTTTACAACCTCTAAACAGGCAAAACAGATTTAGCATCCAGGCACGTGACTATCTTCTCATCTGCAATGGGTTGACCTTGGCTGGCTGCCAGATGCCCACACAGCTTCCTTCTTACTCCCTCTTCTCAAACCGAAGCTCATGGGTCAAGGTAAAGATGGTGAGATCACTTACTAATTACCATCAAAAGTAAAACAGAATCATCTTGAGGAAAATCAAGTTTATTTATTGTCAATAAAAATGTATTTGGATACTAAGAAAAACACAATGCTTTTCCAATACACTTCCAAACTTTACCCCACTCCTTCATTCCCAACTCTTCTACCTCTCCTATATCCCAAGCAGCACAAGGAGAGGTGGGAAATGTGGGTGGTTACAGTCAGTCCATAATAGCTCTTCTCTGCCACTCCTTCCTCCTCACACTTTTCCCCTGCAACCCAATGGGCTCTCCACAGACCACTGTTCCTTCAAGAAATAACACAGCTCCTCTGCAGTGAGGTCCTCCATGGATTGCAGTGTGGACATCTGCTCTAGCATGGTCCATTCCAAAGGAAATACCAGCTTCACAGTCATCTCTCCACCATCAGTTCTCTGCAGTGGAACCTCTATTCCAGCATTTGCAGTACCTTCTCTCAATCCTTAGAATCATAGAAGAATAGAATGGTTTGGGTTGGAAGGGACATTAAAGACCATCTAGTTCCACCCCCCCTGCCATGGGCAGGGACACCTTGCACTAGACCAGGTTGCTCAAAGCCACATCCAGCCTGGTCTTGAAGACATCCAGGAATGGGGCATCCACAACTTCTCTGGGAAACCTGTTCCAGTGCCTCACCACCCTCTCCGTGAAGAACTTCTTCCTGATATTTAATCTAACCCTCCCCACTTTCAATTTAAACCCATTCCCCCTTGTCCTGTCACTACAGGCTCTTGTAAAAAGTCCTCTCCCAGCACCCTTGTAGGCCCCTTCAGATACTGGAAAGCTGCAATGAGGTCTCCTCGGAGCCTCCTCTTCTTCAGGCTGAACAAGCCCAATTTTTGCCCAGTCCTTCTCTGACCCTGGTGTCTACAGGGTTGTTTCTCTCACTTTTTTCCTCACTACCTGTGCAACACCCTTTTGCCTCTTCTTAGCTATGCTTTCCCAGAGGTGCTCCACCATGGCCAACAACCTCAGCTGTGACCTGTAGTGGGTCCACTGGAGCTGGCAGGAACCAGATGTGTCCAGCATGGGGCAGTCCATGGACTCTTAAGAGGGAAGATGCCCTACAGCTCCCCCACTGTCAGCACCTGCACACCACCTACACGTCACCTCTGCAGTGCAAAATTAAAGGCTGACTCGACCTTAGCCTCTGCTTCCCTTGTATATTAATCAATGCCACCGATTCCATGCCCAAGTGCTAGGCTCTACAAACAGTATAAATTAACAGAAAACATTTGTACCTTATGGGAAATGGTGGAAGAAGAAATAAACTAATGTACATACATGAGATGCAAAGGCATGCAGATGCTCTTCTATTCCTGTGAAATTTACAGCTCGAGCTCAAGTGTTACTAGAAATAATGCACCCAGAAATCACACTGTTCACAGAATAGAAGCTGATGCCCAAATAAACATGTAGACAGGGAGAACATTACTTCAACACTGTTACCAAGCAAGAATCTGATAAGCCTGGAGAATAGTGGCTTACAATCACAAGCTATTTATTTGTATTAGGGGAGCATATTTTGTATGGAAAAGTTGTAGAACAGGAAAAGACACAAAATTATCATTGCATGTCTTAACACAATCTAAATAGAAATATGAATAACATGATCTGAACTGGTAATTGTGTTATTAAAATACAAAATTATTTTTAATATACTGTGCTATAATTAATATATTCAGCTGACAAAGTAAGTACTCACTAAGAGTTCTAATAAAATTTTTCATGTTTCAAAAATGGATCTACTAAATCTGTAGAAGAGTTTGTTCTTAATGTTGTCTAATTCAGTATGCTAAACTTATCTCGTACTTCTTTTGTCAAATAAGAATAGATATATTTTCTGCATTTGATCTGTTCATCTCTAAATTAAAATGGGGAGTGAATTCTTTAAAAACCAGTCACTTTTGCATTTTTAAATAAAATATATGTGTAAATGTGTATGTCTATTTACATCTAACATATTTTCATTTCTCTGCTAGAGACAAATAATCTCTACATGAATTTCAATAGTAAACCATCCAAAATTTTTACAATTTAACCCAAACGCAAATCAAGGTTTAGATACTGTTACTGATGTAACTTAAAGAAACCCTCGCTCAGCATACAGCTAGCTGTTCATCCACAGAAGTACAGTTTCTGGTTCTGAAATTTTAACAAGGATAGTAATCTGTCTGTTATGAAAGCAATCTCTTAGGCTTTCAGTTAACTTCTGTAAATCCAAACTACAGTCTGGTATTTCACAACTGGGGACTGGAGTACTGTCAAGTGACTTTGTGTCTTTCCTTATATACATGCAGATTTTTATATATTTGGACACTTTTTGTAAGTGTAATATATATGAAACATTAAATACACCCCTGTATATAATTAAATTAGGCTGACAAAAAATATATTCAATGCAAGAAAAAATGTTTAGACATTCTAACAATACCTAGAAGATAATATATGACCTACTTGTATTCAGGTTTCAAATAGGCTGATGACCTGACAGAACTGAGGCTTCTATTGGATAGTCTTACGGCAGAAGATTATTTGCCAAATAACAGTGTTTACCCATTATATTTAAATGGATTCAGGCAGGCTTTTGATGTGTCTGGGAAAAAATATTTTCTGGCTTTCATTTTCCTGTCCTGCTTGTATGGATTACATACTTGAAGATGAAACTTCTTAATTATGTCTTTTCCAAATGACAGAAACTTGGGCTTAGCTGATGTTCCTTGAAGTCCTGTAATAAAATTAAATGCTACTATTAATCAACTATTAATAGTCTCATATAGGGACTGTACATAAGTGTTTTTTCTCTGCCTATCTGTATAGTATTAATAATACTTCAATTATAAAAATGACAAGAGTTAGGAAGTATCACTATCAGAGTCACCTGGCCAGTTTTGTATGCATCACAAAATACTCTATCTATATTTTTCTTCCACAGAAATCTCTAATTCTTCCATTTCATATGCTGCAAAAGGTCATTGAATGATGAAAGTAATCAGTATTTTACGATATATGACCACTCTTTATCCTGCCCGTTAACAGCACATGTTGAAATCTTGTTTTAAACTTTTACATATTGATTTTCTTAGAGTCTTCCCACAATATTAATAGTTGGTAATAAGCACCCTGAGAAATGTTAACACAAGCAGCAAAATGGTAGAGGATAAAATGGTTAATTTTCAAAATTCTGTTGGCATGTTCTTCAACTATTTTTTTTCCTTTAAAACTAAAGGATTTTTTTTTTTTTTAGGCTGTGCATTTCATGACAACCTATATGTTCAAATTTTGCATACAGTATTTCAAAAAGACTGTTTCTATTTTAAAAATACATAAATATCCCATGTTTAAATGACAGGGCTAAGTATTATGTCAACCTCTATTGCATTTTTACAGAATCTTCATATAATGCAGAGAGGAAAAAACTTCTGGAGGTTTCTGGTCCCACATTCTGCCCAAACCAGGGTTAGTAGTAAATAAGGGCCAGGTTACTCAGGTGTTTTATAGTTCGGACTTGAAAATCTCTATGGATGATGACAGCACAAACCTCTCTGGGAAACCCTATTGCACTTAATTACTTTCACTTTTTTTTTTTTTTTTTTAATTTATATGCAGCTGAAACATCCCTGTTTCAATTTATGACCACTGTTTCTCACTTCCCCAGTGTGGAACTCAATGAAGTCTGGCTCCATCTTTTTTTAACCTGTCTTTCAGGACCCCAAGGACACCTTGAGCCCTGACTGTCCCTGCCCAACACACCTCCAGGGGCTTCCTCCACTCTGTCCACAGTCCAGGATCCCATTTAAGCCCCCTAAGAACATCAGTTCCTGCCTGTGGTACACTGTAGAGACAGAACCTTGGATAACGAGGACCCTGCCCTGACAGCTGGGTTATCGTACTCAGTCCTCAGCTCTCCATGCCTTAGGAAGCAGGTCGTCCCTGTGGTGCCCTGACAGTACTCACACATGCTGGGAAACTTGCGACCCTGAAGCCATCTGTTCTCCAGGATGAACCAGACCAGCTCCACCAGCCTTTCCTCAAGGAGCAAATGCTCCAGGCCTTAGCATCTTGGGGGCCCTCCACTGATCTTGCTCTGGTCTGTCCATGTTCTCCTTCTATTGATAGGGCCAAAAAGGGACACTGTATTCACAAGTGTCGTGCAAAGAGGGATAATCACTTCCTTCATCCTAGTGGCTGGAGTGTTGTTGATACAGCCTGGTATACTGTAAGCCTCCTTCACTGCCAAGACACACTGCTAGATCATGTTAAGCCTGCTGTTCACAGGATCTCCTCATCTTTTGCAGCAGAACAGCTCCCCAGACAGTCTGTCTCCAGCCAGTCTACTGGGCCTAGTGCAAGGTTTTGCAATTGTCATTGCTGAATTCATACAGTTCTGGTCAGCCCATTCCTCCAGGCTGGCTATATCCCTCTGCACGGTGGCCCTGCCTCTGAACATTTTTACTGCACTTTACAGTCTGGTGCTGTCCAAGAACTTGATAAAAATACATTGTGCCGCCTTCTCCAGATCATTGGCAGAAATATTAATATGAATATGTCCCTGGATCAACATGTGAAGAACTCTGCCTGTAACTGGTCTCCAGACTGAACACTAATGCTCATAGATGCTGACTTAATCAACTCTCTTTGAAGGCGGAAGGATCTGGAAGATATTGTCAGTAAAGATGAAGGCAAAGAAGGCACTGAGCATGTCATGGTTCAGCCCCAGTAAGCAATCAAGCACCATACAGTCACTTGTTCACCTCCCCTCTCTCCTCTAGTAAGATGGAGGAGAGAATCAGAAGAAAAGGATAAGAGAACTTGTGGATTCAGTTTAACAATTGAAAGTAAGTATAAACAAAAGTATCTCTATCTGTACACATTACGACAAAATCAACCGTCATGTTCAGCTGCAGGCCAAATTTTACCTTATGTTGCTGGGGATTTTTTTATTCATACTATAACAGTAGAAGTTCTTTTAGCCTTTATTGTCCCTTGCTGGTTTCATTCAAAATTGTATTTCGGCTTTCCTAATACCTATCCTATATGTCCTAAAAATATTGCTGTAATCTGTATTTGCAGCTAGGCCTGACTTCTGTATCCTGTGTATGTCCTTTTATGCTTTGAGGGTCAATCATAGTTCCTTGATTAACCAAGCCTGTGTCCTTATATTTCCATTTTCTTTTGAACCATTTTTGTGCTGGAGAGATGTTGTCCCTAAAGACTTAGTACAATTTTTCTTCTATTTCTAAATCAAGACAAGGTGAATTTAACTATCTACTAGCTTATATGACTTCACTGAGGTATAGAGACAATACATCAATATCTTAAAGCTGAAAAAAAGATATATATATTACCTTCTTTTAAGTTTTTAATTTATGCCATTTAAGCTATTAATAAGATTGCAGCTGTGTGAATCAAAAGGAACCTACTGGTCATCAAGATAACATTTTACAAAATATAAATATAATTTAACTAAAATAAGCTGAAAAATCTAGCATGTTGAATATGACTGGAATAAAACTAAAAAGCACAAACAAACATAAATTTAAAAGAGCATTATCAAGAAAATATTAAGATGTTTCCTGGTAAAATTAGACAGACATAGATGTTCTTACAGTATTTTGAGCCAATGTGAAATAATTATCAAGGTTTTTAATTTTACAGTACAGCTTATGTATCAGTATTACAGTCAGTACCAGAATAACAGAGAATTTGAAGCTTTAAATATTTAAATATATATTGCAGTGATGATTGGCAAAATCAAGATGTTAAAAGTAAAGACTCATTGAAGAAGTAACCAGTGAAGATTACACAGAATATGGAAATAGCACTGAAAATGTACAATATTAAGGATGAGTATGGAAATCAGATACAACATTTCAAAAAGGTGTTATATAAATTTAAATATGTATCTATATTAAAATGAGGAAAATAATTTTTTTTTGTGTTTTGTAGTTTGTTGGGGGAAAAAAGGAAAAGTAATCTTTTAGAAAATATATATTTTCAAAGCAAAAACTATTTATAGACAATGTGTCTTTAACATTGATAAGTCAAAATCAAGGAAATGGTCCAGCAATGAAAATTACATCAATGAGGTTTTTTCAGCTGTCATGTTCCACTGCCAAGTGAAATAAACACAAATTTGTTGCCAGAGTCTTTTCAGGCATTGCTGAAGTCCAGCTCTGTTTGTGAAAAATATTTTTTACCATTAGGTTATGTGATAAATGATTTGCGTGCCCATAAAGTAGCACAGAAGGCAGCAAGTGGGAGATCCCAGATAGTATCCTGTCCCAGCTGATCCCAGGTCCATGAAAAGCCCATCAACCCATTAAAGATGCTTCTCCACAAGGCCCAAAGGCAGATGGGAACCCAGACTCCAAAAGTCAGACAAGAGCTCAGAAGGGACCTAGTCACCAGACCCTTCCAGGGCTGTTCTAGGACACCCTCAGCCCCCGTGTCCATGTCTGGAACCCATCAAAATGAGTGAATACTAGAGACACCTTTTGGAATGAAGGGAGTTCCTGTCTAGGAGTGTGTGAATGTAGTGAAAATAGTTGATTACTGCTCATGATTGATTAATTCTTCTACATTTATCCAGCTCTCAAAATGGCAACATAAATATGCGGACAATATCATATTGTGTGCCGACTGGACGTGATTCGATTCTCAGTCTCATCCTGGGCATCTTTCCTTTCTAACTGGTGCATCATTATTCTGCTTTTCTTTTCGGTTGTTACTATGATATATATATAGTAAAGCATACTAATCTTTATATATTGAGCACTAGTCTGTGTTTTTACTTAGAATCCCACCATGCAGCAAGACAGGGAGACAGAATGCAAGGGAAGAATATATTGGGATTGCACAAGTTTTATTATGGGATGTGTGGAGGAGGAATCAAAAGTGGAAAACAGTTGGATTTCAGTGATTTGGGAAGGGGCAAGTATAAGAAAATAGAGGAATAAAAGGATAAAAAGGGCTGGTTACATGTAAATAATTGCTTGGTTGATACACTTGTGGCCATGCCTTGCACCTGACAGAACACTAAGTCCTACGTTCTTATTAAATTCCATTATGACTCTTTTCCTGGTTGAGGGACATCTATTCTATATGCATGTGTATGTATGACGATTGAAGTGCCAGAAACTGGAGTCAGACCATGAGGCAGAGTGCCCATGTGTCTGTGGTACCATGGTCTAGAGTGAATGAGGGTATGATTGCTGACCAAGCTGAAGCTGCACTAGTAGGTGAGGTGACCTATGAGCGATGCATGTCTCCATGGGCAAGACCACAGCAGAGCTGGCTACTGAGGACCAGGGGAGTTCTGGACAGCTTTGAGTGTACAAGTGGGCTGGAGGGATCCACACTGTATGAGTGTATATACATATTCCTACAGTAGGTCTCCATCCTCATCAGTCAAAGAGGGGAACAATTTGAAGTTGTTGGTGCTGTCTGTGTTTATTTGTGTATATTTGTGCACCCAGTCATCTACACATGTGGTGTATATTTATGCTCTGTGTGTGTGTGCCTATTGAGAATGCATCTCCAATACTGATTGGAACTTGGGAAGAGAGCTAAGTGGCCTCACCTCTTGCACACACCTATACAAATACTAAGTTTCTGTCTTGTGAGCATGCGGAACAGGTCAGAATCTTTTATGTGTCCAAAGGCAAAGAATGTGAACATTACTTAAAAAAAAAAAATTTTTTTGAATAAATTATGGTGATATGTGGTCTTTAGAAAAGGAGAAGAGTGTAGCTCACATGATAAATAAGATGTCATAAGAACTTGCAGGTGAATGGTTTTTTTTGTTTGTTTCTTAAAGTACAGGATATTTATTCCTATTTGTATCAATGAGCAGTTATTCATATGAGTAACAATGACATCTATGGGTTTTGGCTTCTAATATGCTGACTGGAACTAGCCAGATTTGCCCCATTCAAGCTTGTAAATATAACAAGAGGGAAGACAGAACACTTTTCCTAGCATTAAGATGGAGCATATCTCCTTTAATGATGATTGGAGGTTGAAAGTTATTGTCTTTAAGGATTTTTTTCCCCAGTTTTATGATCCATAATTTAGCCCCTGAAGTGCCTTACAGATTTCATAGTTTCATATTCTTCTGGCTTGATATGTCAAGTGCGGACAGTACGACATTTTGGATACTCATATCTCTTATTTCAGTCATCTGCAATGTGTGTGGGAATCATAAATCTCTGCTCTGCACATTTACAAACTTTTTCAGGCAGTGTTGTTCTGCCTATTCGTATTTAATTAGTGCTTGGAGTTTCATCAAGAAAATCATATTTCAAACCACACATAATCATTCAAATATGCCATATTTCTTCTGTACATTTGCTGTAATGCAGACAAAATAATAACTATGAGTATTAGAAGTATAATTCAACCAGTAAATATTACCACAATTATAATTGGGTTGTATAATTAGACTAATACACATATTCCAGTCTAGCAGATATATTTTGAGTTTGGCTTCATTCAAATAAAGCAGATAGGGGTTAGGATGGGGTGAAAGATGAAAATGGTAGTCTTTTTACATGGCTTGATGTAAAATTGGTGAAATATTGCTATGCTTTATTGGTATAAAATAAATTAAGAAACATGATGATGAGGAAAAAACTATGAAAAAACCCGATCAAAATAAAATAAAAATGTTTCAGTGCTGTCTGAAGTATTTCCATCCATAGAGACAAAATTATCTTCAGTTTTTATGTATATTTACTTTATGGTGTCTGCCTCAAGGCAAATAATTTTGAAATCACATGGATGTAGGATGTGAAAAAAGAAAACTATTCACATTCAATTCTATTCATACTCTGTTAGGGATTCCCCCAAAGTTACGCTGGGGAAAGTGAATAGTGAGTTGGAGAATGATCAACCTCAAGCACTGCAGTGATGCTGCTTTAGCGTTAGCTCTCTCCTTGGTTCTTCGAAGTACTTGTGTTGACTCTAAGGCAACTCTGTTATGAGGTTGCTGTAGATATTAGCTAAATCCATAGCTTTTGGAACCTGAAATGAGTCCTTGACAGGAAGGACTTGTATTTTATTTACCTGTATTTTATTTTAGGTATCAATACTGTTAGGAATATGGTCCTCTCAAAACAGTAGCAACATGACTGTGGATGCTTATATTTTTCATGACAATTCAGCCAATTAACCTTTCATGTTGAATTTTGCTAATGATCAATGAAAGATCCAGTTTGCTGAAACTACACTGTGTGATTTCAACAGTTCTCATATATAAATACTCATTCTATGAATGAATTTATTCATATCTACAGATGTCTATAAATAGACGTATCTGTGTGTGTACCATTGCTTGCCCAGAAGTTAAAATGTTTGTTTTGACTTCCTCCTAAATGAAAATGCGAATGCTAACCTATTCTCTTAAGAAAATTGTACTACTTTCAATCTAAAAAACAGTGCAACAAGTTCATCTCAATCACTGAATTTGGTCTGCCAGAATGAATGTGACCTCTTCTGTTGTTACATTAATAAGGTTCTTTTCTCTAGAGTAATCCTTTGGGATGTATCAGTGTAATGTCTGTGTTTTGGCATTCCTCCCATGTCAAGACCAATTGTTATACAAGGACTTTACCTCTTTTTTTCCTATGAGAATGAACTATTCAGTCCTGTTGGTTCATCAAGAAAAGAATTGGAACGTAGCAAATGGCCCAGATCCAAGGTCAATCTCTGAATTAATATGCAGCAAGAGATGTTTCAGGGAAGGTATAATAATTTGTATAAAGAATGCTGATGCTTTGCAATTTGAAAAAAAAGAGGGAAAAATATTAATCCAAGAAAGAATGAATCCAAGAAAGGGATTGGAAGCAGTTTCATGGTTGTTTTGCAAATGTGCTGCTTCAGCAATGACAGACTAGTGTGGGGACCTCAGAGCAGTCCTATAAGCCTCTCATGCCAAAAGAACAAAGTGGGGGAGCAGGCCAAAACCCAATAGGATTGGAAACCTGCCTGACACAAATTTTAAGAAACTTTGCCAAGGAGTCTGTGGCATCATTGTCAAAATTGTTGAATAGTGCGACTTTAGTTGGGACTGATATGCATAATAAATATTTTTTATGACACTACTCACAATCCCTAAGTTAAAATAAAAGTTATATTACAAACTTAATTTAAAAATGCTTATGTATTAATGTTAAAATAAAAACAGAGTTTTAACAAGGTTTGTAGGAATGATGGGCCTATCCAATACCACTGTCTGTCTATCCATTTCATCTCTAGATTCCTTATCATAGCCTGTGGTAGTCTGTAGGAAAATAAATATGTATTTATGAGTTGTAATGACATTTCAGAGATAATTAAGCCCCTATAATCTTAATGAAAATTTTTGGCAGCTTAAAGGATAGACACAGATTAGTGCCTTCATTGAAGAAAAATACAAAAAGAATGCAATTTATACTTTCTTTGCTTCGGTTTCAGTTTAGTTTGGTTTTCCTGGCAGTGTCTAAAGGAGAGCTTCTTTTCCTGGCCAGCCAAATGCACATATCTGGCCAAGTTGTATCATCTGTTGTCTTTTCTTTGCTGGAAAGAATCACTGGTGACAACTGAGAGCACAAGGGAGAATTAGTGTTACATTCGTTATGAGAGAAGGGTGATGGGTAGCAAACCAGGCAAAACCGTAAGTCATCTGCTTCTGTTTACTCTGCTGCTAATGGAACAAATTGCTTTTCTATTGTCTTAGGAGAATAGAAGTAATTTAGATGTATTTATATAATTCTTGTCTATTTGCATTAATTTTTTTTTTATGTTGTTGGAACAATATAATTTCTGTTTCTGTGTTCTTAAAAGGACTAACTTTGATTATGCAAAATTGCCTCAGAGAGTTATCACACTGTCATGGTTTAACTCCAGCTAGCAAAATACCACAAAACTGCTCTCACAAATCCTCCTCCCCTCCTTCAGTGGAGGGGAAGAATAAGAAATAAGGAAGCTCACAGAACTGAGATAAGAACTATTTACT
>NW_010241808.1:0-19717 GCF_000690775.1 Eurypyga helias | reverse complement strand
GTACCAGTCCTAACACTGACCCCTGTGGAATGAGGCTCATTACTGGTCTCCACTCAGACACTGAGCCACTGACCACCACTCTCTGAGTGTGACCATCCAGCCAGTTCTTTATCTATTGAGTAGTCCATCTGTCAAATCCATGTCTCTCCAGTTTCGAGACAAGGATGTCTTGTGGGAGGCCCTAATTACCTCTGGGCCTATTTAAACATGCTGTTTTCCTTCCTCTGAAAATAACTATGGTCTTTGGCTGACAGGAATTGAAGGGAGACAAGTCCCATGGAAAGTTGACTCATTTACTTATGTTGCCAGACTTACATTCTTTGCTTGATGAAAAACATAAATGTCACTGATTTGGACACAGTGACAAGTTGTTTTTTATTCAAGGTAATCGTTCACTGTAGTGAAGAAGGAAGAATATTTTACATCTGTTAACTGTTGCAAGGTCTGTGTAAATATTTGAAAGGCAAAATTGACTCCCACTCCTCTCTTTCATCCTTTTGCTGAAGAAAAGGTAACAGATGCTGAAGTTAGGAGGCCCCACCTGATTATGTGACTGACAAATTTGGTGGCCTTTTATGATGGGGTCATACTTAGCAATAGCTTTATGTCATTATTTTACAACAGTTTTCTTGTCAATGTGAGATTCATTACAATGGGAGGGAGGGGAGTGTGTCCCAATAAATCTTGATACAACGTGTAGTTTGGTTGTAGCAATTGCTGGGTGGTGATAGAAGCTGAATAGTTGAAGTGGCATCTTATAATTCTGGTAAAATTACAAATACAGATATTTGAGTGATTATTTCTGCACAGTAGTGTTCTCTATAAATACAGAGTCACTAATGGTCCTCATAAAAAGACATCTATTTCTAATATATACTAATAAATTTTCAGGGGTTATATCAAGATATATTTCAAAATGACAAACATTTTGTTCAGTGTCAAGATAAATGTCTTGAACCATGGCGTATTACTTTCACAGATATACACCTGCTTTTCCCATACAACACACACATCAACATCAGTAGTTTGCCTTTTATTCCCATTTTGTTAAGCCCATACTCTATGTTCTAATATATAGAGTACAGTTCCATGGTGATTTAATCCCAGCATGATGATTGGGTATATGATGTTTGCCAAAAGCACTGCATATTGTCAAAACAAAAGGTGCAGCTTTATTGTCAATGGGGTCATGAGTGAAATTAACTGGGTACCACCAAGACTGGGAATCATTTTCACGCTGAGTCACTTTATTCCAAATTACCTTTTGAATCTCAGTGGGCAAGGTGCCCTCACTGCCTTCCCTTATAATTGCTGTTACAGTAAATTTGACTCCCAACTGAGAAACATGTATGGTGCAGAATGTACCGTAGCTACCGAACTGATTAGCAGGAATAAAGGAAGTGAGGGTCTCCATCCTGTGTATTGGGCTGTAGCTTTAATCCAACTGAGTGTGATGGAAAATTATGATGCTGCACAGAAGTGAGTTGAAACGTCTGTTTCAACATCTAAACATTGTTAATTTTTATGCATTGTGTTTATACCTTTTTTTTTGAGAAGAATGTTAATTTAGACCTGTCAATTTATAGTTATTAGTTAGAAGTGATCCTACTTCATTTATCACACAGCTTTGACAATGACACATACTTCGGTTGCTTAATGTGATTCTTACCAATTAAGATAATTCATGACACAGGTAAGAAGCATCAAGATACATGTCTTATATTTTTGATGAAATAGCATGTCTTAGTACTAGAAATAATTTGAAAACAATACTTATGTTGGGTATGAAGAGAAGTACAGCCTAAATTTCTTTTACAGTAGTGGTAATATAAGAATGTGGGAACATAATGTAAACCAGTCAATTTGCAGCAGCCTTATTTCCTGGTGACAGAGATACTGTGACTGTTAGCTCACCACAACTGAGGCAAAACATTTCAGTTTAAGTAGCCATAAAAACATTTTAATGAATTCGTCCTAACAGCCAGACAGGCGTAATAGTACTCTATTGTCATTCATGGCAGCTCAGTATATAAGTCATAACTTCTCATCAGCTTTTAAAAGGTGGATGTTTAAAACCATATCCATCTGTGAAAGTGAAATGTTGTTAAGGTAAGAAGTGCCAGAAGTTCCTACCTCCAGCTACTTGAATGGAAATTGTATTAAATTCTGACTCAATTAGTTATTATTTCATTATTTATGAACAGCTACAGATAGTGAGCAATTTTTTTCCACATTCAAGGCAAGCTGAATGCAATTTCCATCTCTCAGAATATTTAAAAAGAAAAAAATCAATTTTAAAATTTTTGTTCTAAGCTTCCTTTTATTTATGTGGAGCTAGGGAGAGAACAGGTATACTAATTCTTTGATTTTTTAAACACTCAGGTATCATCTAACATGCAGTAAACCCAGATGTTGAATCCAAATATATATTCTTTGAAGCATATATTGCCTTTGATGTATTACTTCAGCTATGTAAATGATCCTTGACAAAGAGTGAATTTGATAGGAGATTCCTCACAATAGCCTCCATCCAGGAACACAGTTTCATAGCAGCCACGGTAAAGAGAGTTAACTCTTTCCTGACTGAACCCAGCACGTGGACATATGACTGCTAATTCATAAAAATCATTAAATACCTGCTGAAATACTTTTGCAGAGTTTCTGAAAGAACTGCTTTGTGATAAGAAAGTTTACAGTAAAGGGTTACAATATCATGTTGCATAGCCAAAGTGGGGAGAATATGCACAATATTCAACTTTGCTGTGATTAATCAGAAAAGCACTGCCTTGGCTAATCTACATTTTTGTGAAAAAGAATGCAGGAAAGCAAATTCCTTCCTATGAGCAACAAAATTATAATCAAGACATACAGTGGAACTAACAGTTTAGAGTACAATAGAAAGCAATCCTAAGTGAACACGAATTTCACTGTTAGCTGTGCAGTAATGTTCAATATAAGGACAAGAGCCAAAACCTACAGGTTTCAGATCAGCTATCCAGTTAAACACACATGGAAAGGAGGGAAGAAGTATTTTGTCCTGACAACTAAGGGTCAGTTCCTTTTCTAGAAAATGTTTGCTGTTACACAATACTATATAGAATCTTTTTGGCAGTTCAGTGAGCACTAACAACTTATTACAATGCTTGATCATCTCCCTTCACTAATGAAGTCAATAAAAATCTGAAGCCGGTCCAAAAGTTATAGTCCTAACTTTAATAGCATACTTTTAGTGAAGTGCTCAAATCCAAGTGCATATGCAGATTCCTCTACTCCTTGCCTTATTCATCCAATTGTTGAGGAAAAAGGTCTCAGGAGTTTTAATGACTTTTTTTTCTATTTTGCAGTTGTATAAGAGAAAATACAATTGTGATAAATACTTTTGTTTGCGAGAAACTTTTTCTGCAGAGAAAGTAAGGCAAAACATTTCCTTTCTTTCCTGTACCTAAAAAAATAATTGACTGATTCAGAGATATATAAATATGATAAATCGTCTTATCAAAGGGTTACCAGAGAGACGGTCTGCCTTTCATAATGACTGTGGAACTAGTCAAGATAATTTATGGCTAAGAAAATATAGGAAAAATATAGGTAGTGTCATCAGGATTGTTGCTGGACCTTTATTGCATCTTTTTAAAATTAGATTATCTGGTTTAACAGCAGTTTAGAGTTTAGAGTTTAGCAGCTACTAATAGTGATTTTTTATTTGATTTTTCCTTTGTTTATTTGCAAATTCACATAGTGCATGCTGGTAGCTATGTACCAGGACAGCGTAATTTCTGCTGTTCTCCAAGAATGCCATGTTTAAATTGTGTACCTTCAGTGTGCGTGATGCTAAACCAGTGCTATTGCTAGTACTCATCCTTTTTTCTACAGTAGAAAAATAGAGTTGTAACAGACACTCAAAACTTTAATTATATTGTAATATCGTTGAAACTGCTAATAATATCTTGAATTAGACATGATAATCAGGATGGAAGACTTCAAATTACTAGCCATTACATCCGGTTTGCTTGTTGTTAAATAACACTTGAAGGCTAGAAAATTGTTCTAAATAAACTCAAAACTCCTCCCTAAAAGCATTCCAGGTTAATGAGATGGAGAAGGCTTCACAGATAAATATCTACAGAGAAATCATTTTTACTTCTCCCCAAAGGCACACCATGCCACCAGGCTAGAGGACAGAGAGAAGAATCTCAAAGAAAACCATCTTCATACCATCTTAGGGGTATGAACATTCCACACTATGAGTCATACATTTTCCTTTCAGACTGATTTGCATCTATCTAAGCAGCTTTAGCTGTATCATGGTATCTTCCCTGCCTTGTATCAGAAAAGTGATCCTGGATGACACTGACATTAATTACCTGCTTGAATATAAATAATGCCAACTGACGTCTGTCCAGTTTATTGGACTATGGTGGAAGTGAGTCAATTGCTCTCCATCCTTTTTTTTTTTCAGAAGAAAACATAAAATCATCTGTGTTGGGTTCGTATGGCTGGGTTTTGGTAACAGGGAAAGGGGGCTACAGGGAGAGGTCCTGTGAGAATCTTCTACAAGCTCTCTTGCCTCCAAGTAGGACCTGGCTATGGCCAAGGCAGAGCCAATTAGTGCCTCTGTGATTAACATATTTAAGAGGGGAAAACAGAGAGACCTGCAGTAGGAGAGAGGAGTGGGATACGAGAAAAACAACTACACAGTGAAGAAAGGAAGGGGAAGACGAGGGCCAGGGCAGAGTTTCCCTTGCAGCTTGTGATGAGGGGGCAGCTCATGGATGTTAACAGTGGAGCAGAGACACACCTGCAGCTCAGGGAGGAGCCCACACTGGAGCAGGCAGCTGCACCCAGAGAAGCCCGTGACCCTTGTGTTAATGGTTGCTTGGAAAGACAAATGCCATAACCTCTAACATACTCTCTTCCTCCTTCTTTCCCTGAATTTCTATTGCTGAGCATGCCTGGCCCTCCCCCCAAGGTGGTAGGTATGAGCTGCTGACACATGGCAGCTCTGGTGCAGCTTAGGCAGGGACAGGCGTGAAAGTAGCCGGACCCCTCACATACAAGAGCAGTCCCCAGGGAGCGGGAGTGACCCTGAGCGCAGCAAACAGGGCATCGTGCAGCAGACTGCAATGCGGGCAGACAGGGCGAGCAGGTGTGGGGTGCAATCAGGGCCCAGCTATGGAGGAAAGCCATTGCCAGAGCAGATGGTGCTCCCGCTCAGGGATGCTGTTCTCCAGGTCTCTGTCTGCAGTGAATGCTTGAGCCTGTCATTTGTACCAGAGGGCAGCAGGGACAGCCTCTGTGTGAGGGGTGACCGTGGGGTGATCTGCTTAGCTGGTGACAGAGCTGAAGGGGGAAGTGGAGAGTATGAGGGAGTGGTGAGAAGGAGAGAGGTCTTTGCTCCAGCAACCTACGACCCCTGAGGCAAAAGCAGCAGATGGAGGTCCCACAGCTCACAGTGGATCCCATATCTTCTTGCCATCAGGCAGATGGAAGGAACTTAACAGAGGGAGTGGAATGGAAACAGATCCCCACCCAAGGAGGTAGGCGCATCCCCTCCTGCCCTCCCTCCCCTTCCCAGCTGTCCTTGCAGAACAGATATGGGGCTCTGGAACTCAAGGGCCAGGCAGAAGAAGGTTCATGCAAGGGGTTGCCCAGGATGACTCCGTCAGCTCCACATGTTATGACTGCCTCTGTTGAGAAAAAGAGTGTAATTGTCGTAGGTGATTCCCTCCTGAGGGGAACAGCGAGCCCAATATGCCAACCAGACCCATTGCACAGGGAAGTCTGCTGCCTCCCTGGGGCCCAGGTTAGAGACATCACCAGGAAACTCCCTGGTCTGGTAAAGCCATTTGACTATTACCCTCTGCTGGTAATGCAAGTGGATAGTGACAAGGCTGAGTAGAGGAATCCAAAAGTCATCAAAAGGGACTTCAGGGCACTGGGGCAGTTGGTTGCAGGGTCGGGAGCAGAGGTAGTGTTCTCCTCAATACTGGAAGAAACAGGAAAGCATGCCTGAGAAACACATGGCTCAGGGGCTGGTGTGAACAGTGGAGTTTTGGGTCTTTTGAGCACGGGGCCGGCTGGTGACAGATGGTGTGCAACTGTCTGAGAGGGGAGAAAGGATTTTTGCCTGTGAATTGGCAGGGCTTTAAACTAGGTTTGAAGGGAGAAGGAGGCAAAACCAGTAGTGCCATCAACAGATACCCAATGCCTGGAGAAGAATCACAGGTCACCAGGAGAACACCTGGCAAGCAAAACAAAGGAATTCTAGATGCTTCAGTCAGCAAGCCAACTTCATCAGGGGCACACCTTAAATGCCTCTATGCGAACGCACTGAGCATGAGGAACAAGCAAGAGGAGTTAGAGGCAAGTGTATGCATGAGGGGCTATAACCTCATTGGGATTGCAGAGATGTGGTGGGATGACTCCAATGACTGGAGTGTCAGAATAGAAGGATACAGGCTCTTTAGGAAGCCTGTAGGCATGGCAGACCTGGAGTGGGTATTGCTCACTGTGTCACAGATGGGCTAGACTGCATGGAACTCCACCTGGGGATGGATGAGGAGCAAAATGAGAGCTTATGGGTTAGGATTTAAAAGAGGGCAGGGAGAGGATGCTGCAGTAGGAGTTTGCTACAGGCCAGCTGGCCAGGTCATGGGAGTGGATGGGGCCCTTTACAGGCAGCTAGCATCAGTCTCATGGTCACAAACCCTGGTCCTAATGGGAACTTCAACCACCCTGATATCTGTTGGAGGGACAACACGACAGGGCACAAGCAAATCAGGGAGTTCCTGGAATGTGTTGATGACAACTTCTTTCTCCAAGTGATAGAGGAGCTGATGAGGAGGGCTGTCATGCTGGACCTTGTTCTCATCAACATGAAGGGACTGGTGCAAAACTTGAAGCTTAAGGGCAACCTTGGCTTCAGTGACCATGAAATGGTGGTGTTTGAGATTCCTAAGGAGGGTGCTCAGCAAGCTTGCTACCTTGGACTTCAGGAGAGCAGACTTTAGCCTCTTCAGCGAACTAATTGGAAAGGTTCCTTGGGAGTGGAGGGAAGAGGAGCCCAGGAAAACTGACAAGTATTTAAGGATCTTCTCCTTCAAGCTCAGGAGTGATGCATCCCAATGAAGTCAGGTAAAAGTGCCAGGAGGCCTGCGTGGATGAACAAGCAGCTCCTGGACAAACTGAAGTACAAAAAGGAAGCCTACAGAGGGTGGAAGCAGGAACAGGTAGCCTGGGAGGAATACAGGGAAGTTGTCCAAAAGGTCAGAGATCAGGTTAGGAAAGCCAAAGCCCTGACAGAATTAAACCTGGCCAGGGACATCAAGGCCAACAAGAAGGGTTCTATAAGCACATAGGGAAAAAAAGAAAGATCAGGGAAAATGCGAGAGCTGGTTTCCCAGGATATGGAGAAGGCTGAAGTGCTCAGTGATTTATTTTGCTTCGGTCTTCACTGGCAAGGACACAAGCCATACTCCCTAAGTCATGGAAGACAAGATCAGGGAGTGGGAGAATGGAGAAATGCACATCCTTAGAGGGGATCTGGTTCGAGAACACATGAGGAACCTGAAGGTGCACAAATCCATGGGACCTAATGAAATACATGCGTGGTCCTGAAAGAACTGGCAGATGAGGTTGCAAAACCTCTATCCATCATATTCAAGAAGTCGTGGCAGTCTGGTGAAATTCCCACTGACTTGAAAAGTGGACACATAACCCCCATCTTTAAAAATGGAGAAGTAGGATCTGGGGAACTACAGGTCAGTCAGTCTCACCTCTGTGCCTGGCAAGATCATGGAGCATATCCTCCTGGAAAGAATGGAAAGGCACATGATGAATGAGGAGGTGATTGGTGACAGACAACATGGGTTTACCAAGGGCAGATGGTGCCTGATGAATATGGTGGCCTTCTATGATGGGGTCATGACTTTGGTGGATAGAGGATGGTCAACAGATGTCATCTACCTGGACTTGTGAAAAGCGTTCGACACCACCCCACACAACATCCTTGTATCTAATTTGGAGAGACATGCATTTGATGGATGTAGCGTTTGGTGGATAAAGAACTGTCTTCATGACACTGATCCCTGAGGAACACCACTCGTTACTGGTCTCCACTCAGAGAGTTGGGGTCAACAGGTAATGAGTGGCGTTCCTCAGGGATCAGTGTTGGGACCAGTACTGTTTAACATCTTTGTCAGTGACATGGTTAGTGGCATTGTGCACCCTGAGCAAGTTTGCCAATGACACCAAGCTGTGTGGCGCGGTTGACAGGCTGGAGGGAAGGGATGCCATCTGGAGGGACCTTGACAGGCTGGAGAAGTGGGCCTCTGCCAACGTCATGAAGTTCAACTAGGCCAAGTGCAAGGTCCTGCACATGAGTCGAGGCAATCCCAAGCACAAGTACAGGCTGGGTGGAGAATGGCTTGAGAACAGTCCTGAGCAGAAGGAGTTGGGGGTACTGCTGGATAAAAGCTGGACATGAGCCATCAGTGTGTGCTGGCAGCCCAGAAAGCCAATCATATCCTGGGCTGTATCCAAAGAAGCGTGGCCAGCAGGTCGAGGGAGGTGATTCTCCACCTCCATGCTGCTCTTGTGAGACCCCACCTGGAGTGCTCCGTCCAGCTGTGGAACCCTCAACATAAGAAGGAAATGGACATGTTATGATCAGAGGGCTGGAGTACTTCTATGATGAAAAGCTGAGAGAACTGGGCTTGTTCAGCCTGGAGAAGAGAGTGATATTTTAGAGCAGCCTTCCAGTACCTGAAGGGGACCTACAAGAAAGCTGTGGGGGGAATTTTACAAGGGCCTGCAGTGATAGGTCAAGGGTTACCGGCTTTAAATTGAAAGCGGGGATATTTAGATTGAATATCAGGAAGAAGTTCTTCACAGGGAGGGTGGTGAGACACTAGAATAGGTTGCTCATAGAAATTGTGGATGCCCCATCTCTGAATTTCTTCAAGGCCAGGCTGGATGGGGCTTTGAGCCACGCGGAGTTTTTTTCCCTCCCTGTGGCAGGGGGGTTGGAACTAGGTGATTTTAAGATCCCTTCTGACCCAAACTGTTCTATGATTATATAGAGGAGAAGAGGAGGCTCCGAGGAGACCTCATTGCAGCTTTCTAGTACCTGAAGGGGGCCTACAAGGGTGCTGGGAAAGGACTTTTTACAAGAGCCTGTAGTGACAGGACAAGGGGTAACAGGTAGAAATTGCAAACAGGGAGGTTTAGATTAGATATCAGGAAGAAATTCTTCACAGAGAGGGTGGTGAGGCACTGGAACAGGTTGCCCAGAGATGTTGTGGATGCCCCATCCCTGGATGTCTTCAAGGACAGGCTGGATGTGGCTTTGAGCAACACGGTCGAGTGCAAGGTGTCCCTGCCCATGGCAGGGGGGTTGGAACTAGATGATCTTTAAGGTCCCTTCCAACCCAAACCATTCTACGATTCTATGATTCTATGATACGATCTCTTTGGTCATTTGGAACCAGCTGTCCCAGCTGTGTCCCCTCTCACCTTCTTGCCCAACCCTTGTTTACTTGCTGTGGGAAGTGGAGTAGAAAAAAGAGAAATCTTTGACACTGTGCAAGTACTACTCATCAATAATCAAAACATATGGACTGCTATGAAGAAAATTAACTCCATCCAATCCAGTCCTAATATAATAGCTCTTTTTTTTTTTTTTCCTTTATAGCTGCTTAGCCACTGAACTTAGTTTACCATATCATCGCCAGGGGTGATATTGTACATTAGATATTTTTAAACATGGATTAAAAAGGAATGTTAAATAGCAGACACTGGGTTTTTTTTTTTTTTTTTTCTGAAATAGGCTGAGGTGCTTTAGCACTATCTGTTTTGGTCTACTGATCTACTCCTTTTGCACCAAACAACTTACTAATGGGCACATAGTGTTAGATAAATAGAACCCATAGAATTAATCTCTCAACCACATGACATCTTTTCTTTTTCTGAAATCCATAATTACTTGTATGGCTTTGAACCTTGCAGTGTCATTGACTCATTTTCTTTCTTTGGGGCAAAGCCAAGAAACTCTTAAGGTGAAAGAAAACAAAAGTGAGATGGTCCTTAAACTAATACAGTGTGAGCAGTTTATTATGATGTATGGGGCTTACTGAGCTACTATAACTTACAACTTTGGATACAGAATCTCTGTCTGCTATCATTTTTTTAAACCAACTAGCGTGTTTTTTACCTTTCTCCTGAGGTTGTAAAAATGTAAGCTCAGTTGACTTTTTATTTCACTACTGATCAGGTTAACAGTACTAGATGAATCTGTCCACAACATTGAACAGCCTTATACTTTTTTCCAAGACAAATGTTAAATGTAGTTTGAAGGTCACTGGAAGTGATGCAGCAGTTGCTGGGAAACACTTTATATTACTTTTAAGCAGTCTGCTTCCATATGAAACTGAGAGAGATGTAAGAAATTGATCACGGAGATGAAGAACAGGATATACAATATTAGTAGCAGCACTGTTAACAGCCTGCATATGAAGCTTGTAGTACAGTGTTCCCTCACGAAATTTAAGAACTTAGATATACATAGAGTAAATATCTGAGAGCCAGAGTCATCAAAATTTATTGGATAAGGCATAAAACTGACATATTTAGTCATCTCTATGTCTATAACCTCTTCCATTACTTGTGTAGAGAATGTGCTTTATCCATATATGTAGAGTAATTTTGCCTGTCTTCTTTTCTAGTCTGTCTCTCCATATGACTTTCTCTTTAACCATCCAGGCTTGCTTTTTCCCATGGAACCTTTTTGCAATTCCGCTATGAGTTCTTTCCCAAAGACATTACATTTTACATCAGTGTCACCTATTGCCATGTTCTGAATTTTATTCTAGTTGCTGTATTGATGAAATACACCCTGACTGTGAAGGAAACACTGATAACAGCCTGGAGTGTAGTTTATAAAGCAGTGAGTACTCACTTGTATTATAATCTAGATTGTGGTTCTTTAGTTTGCTTTTAAGAATGTCCCATAGGGAAATAGGAAAACCCCTATTGAAGGCAAGTACATGTTCTGCTGTAATCTGGTACAAGGTTCCATCTTGAAGAAAGTAAGACTGCTTTGCCACTATCTGAACTCCGACAAAACTACACAGTCTATTTTTCATTTTATTTTCTCTCAATACAAGTAGATAAATAATTCTTTTTGTCCTAGTTCTTCAAAATGGGTGCCACGATCCATAATTTTTTACATTTCTTCCTACTGCTCCACTTCTAGCTTCTTAAGAGTTAGTGCAGAATTTCTCATTCTTCTTTTATAAACCACCTGTCTTCTATGATCTCTTGAACAAAACCACTAATGTTTTATACATCCCTTTAGTTAGATTTTTTTTAACAATTAAAAGATAAATTTATCAAGCTATTATGACTTAAATTCAACACATTTATCTAAATACTCTTTAAACTGCTCTTTTCAAGTTCTCCCTGACATACTTATCCTTGTGATAAAATTCATTGTGTGAAGTACCTGGTCAAAACTATATTTTTATTTCTTTTATTTTTTAATGAAAAAATCAAAGAACATATTGAAGTTCTTCTGTTATGCATGATCTCTTTTTTATTCTCCTTTCCTTTTGAATAAGAGACTTTTGCTTCTTTTTATTTAATTTTCTATTGTGTTTATAAAACTTCTTGTTGTATCTTATTTCATAGCTAGTCTTTCTGATTATTTTAATGTCCTAAATTTGTTGTCATTCCTTCATACTTACCCTTTGGCAACAGTATTTTTTTCAGTTTTCAATTTTCCCACATTTTTTTGCTTAACATTGATATATTTCTGATTAGATTGGTAGTTTATTGAATTAACTGTTTTTCCCTTGAATTAGAGTAGTCTGACTGCTGTCCTTTTAATACTGTCAGTTTCAGGGTCTGCCAGTTCTCCTGTAGAACAACTTAATAGACACAAAATATACCTTCAGATATATAAAACACACTTAAAGATTGCTCCCTCACAAACCCCCTTCAAATTATGGTCTCCTTTTGTGAAATTTGCTGTCCTTACTCTGCTGCATGCTCTGTCCTTTACCCTAGAATGATAAAGAATGTTGTTATACAGTTGCTTCTTTGCAAATTATTTTTGCCTTTTTAGAAACCAAAGAAGTCATCAGTGAGCTATTATTCTACATTTTATCCTGAGTACCATAAAGCACTACATGAGGTTTTAAATGTGGAAGATAATTTGGAAGATAAGCTGTACCTCAGTACATTTCAAGAATTTGTATTACTTGGTACTGGGTTACAGAAGTCTTAATTTTTAGCAACTGCAGTCCTTCTGTTTCTTGCATGCTTCTGTTTCTCAGCATAAAAGGCTTCACGTCTCTTTAAGGTCTTACTTTTCCAGTCTCCTTCTTGTAATTTCCTCCCTGGTATTCTTTCCACTCTCCTTATATTTTCACCATTTCACAAGTTAAATAATATTTACTTTCTGTTGGATTTCCAGCAAAGCTGTTAAATCACTCATCATTAAGTCCAGGATAAAGGCATTTTGTTTATGTAGCAGAAATATGGTAGTGCAGGGCTACAGGGGTGGCTTCTGTGAGAAGATGTCAGAAGCCGCCTTATGTCCAACACATCTGCTTTCAGTCAGATGGGTCTGATGGACCCATTGCTGGCCAAAGCTCAACCAAGCAGTGACACCAGTGGCAACTCTGTGGTAACGTATTTAAGAAAGGGTAAAAAGTACTGTGTATTTGTGAGGACTGAGAAAATGTTAGATAATCAAGTGTACAGACAGCAAGTTGAGAGAAGGAGAGGGAGGAGGTGGTCCAGGTTCCAGAGCAGAGATACCCTGGCAGGTCATGGTGAAGACCATTGTGAGGCAGGCTGTGCCCCTGAAGCTATGGAGGCTCATGGTGGAGCAGAGGTCCACACTTTAGATGGTGGAGAGCCCTACGCAAGAGCAAGTGGATATGCCCTGAAGGCAACTGCAGCCCATGGAGAGCTCATGCTGTAGTAGGGTCGTGGCAGAAACTGTGGCCTGTAGAGAGTGCACGTATGTGGTCCACGCTGGAGAAGGTTTTGTGGCAGGACTTGTGACCCCATGAGGAACCCATGTTGGAACAGTCCATTCCTGAAGGACTGTACTCCATGGAAAGGACCCATGCTGGAGCAGTTCTTGAATTGAAACATGTGTGAAGGACCCATGTTGGAGAATATCATGAAGGACTGTATCCTGTGGGAGAGACCCTACACAGAATCACAGGAAGTGCTATGGACTGTCTGCAATCCATTTGCCCTATTTCCACCGTGCCATTTAGGGGGGGAATGAGGTAGAAGAGGTGGGAGTGAGTTTTAGCCTCGGAAGAAGGGAAGGGTGGGTGTAAGATGCTTCTACTTTTATTTTTGTTTCTTACTATCCTACTCTTATTAAATTGCAATAAATATAATTAATTTCCCAAAGTCAAATCTGTTTTGCCTGTGACAGTAACTGTCATAATTGGTGAGTGATCACCCTATCCTTATGTCAATTCATGAGCTTTTAATCATATTTCCTCTCCCTATCCTGCTGAGGAAGGAAGTAAAAGAACATCTTGGTGGGCACTTGGCAGCCAGACAAGGTTAATCTACCAAAACAGAACAAGACTATAGGTTTTTTTGGTTTTGGGGTTGGTTGTTTTTTGTTAGAACTTTATGTCTTGCCAGTGGTGTTGCTTCATGGAATGTTATTAAAAGAAAAGAAAGTTTTAGTTTTCATATCAACTATTTATGAAGTCACACATTAATCTTTCAGTATCTTTACGTCACTGTTAAAACTTGTATGCTCAAGCTGAAGGACTAATAACACCAGCTGTATACTGATCTCCTTGACTTACATTAGTAGACGACTGTCATTACTCCAGTCTTCTGTGAGGGAGATACTTGACTATCCCAAGTAATTAGTAAAGTAGCTTATACTGAAGAAAAATAGGGTATGGCTGAAAGGCAGCATTAGTATTAGCAATATATCTCTAGTACCTTTGACTTGATTCCAGTTAGGCTTCATACTTCCTGGACTTGTTGTCAGATAAGATTCAAACCCTTAGAAGGAGACCTTTAACCATCTCATTCTTCATTTTTTAAAGTTGGAATAACCATAAAAATACATTGGTTTTTTGTTTGTTTCTTTCTTCTTTTTCTTTTTTTTTTGGTGTCAACACCATGCAAAAGACCTTAACCATGAAGGACAGTGGACTTGTATGAGATAGCTCCTCTACTTACTGTAGAAAGGTGTTTTCCTCCCACAAGGCTACTAATACCCTCTTGAAGCTGCTACTTTTTCTCCGAGTTGGATATTCCTATTTGATAACATCCTCACAGTTCCAGACATTGGAGCCACCACAAACTGAAAACATACTTTCTTCTGCAAGTATTCTGACTCAAATTACATTTCATACTGTGTGCCTATGGCTTTGTATGATTTGGTTTGGATTTTTGCTTTGGTTGTTTTGGTTGTTTGGTTTGTTATGTGTTGTGGGAATCAGGACTGATTTTTTATCCTACTAGCAACACAAACTCCCTTCCTTTCAGTTTGATTCCCCAGATCTCTGCATGAGCTAGATCCCCATGTTCAGTGATAGCGCAAGAGCGTGCAGTAATATTGGGTGTGTTTTCATTCTAGACTACTTACTCAAGAAAACCCACCTTGCATTTGTGTTTGGCCTGCTGGCAAACATACCTTCTCGAGAAAAACAGATGCCTGGTGTGGTTTGAGTATACACCTGAAGAGAGCTATGAAATTCAGCAAACATCTGAAGTTCAGAAACTGATTTTTCAAGGAAAACATTTATTTAACTTTCCTTAAAAACCACAGTCACAATATTAACACTTAATATAAATGTGTGGGGTTTTTGTTTCTGTGTTTGTTTTAATTAAAGATTAAAGTGGAATTTTTGCCTGGTTTTGTTGATTTTTTTTGGTGTTTTTCTTTGTTTTGTTTTGTTTTGTTTGTTTATTTTTCCAAAACTTTATGATTTCTGTGCTATTGGAAAAAACATCTGTTACTTACGTTATGCTATGATGACCATTGTTTTGCTCATATTGGTGTATGATTTGAAAAATTCCCATAGTTTTCAGCTGCAGTGACTGATTCAGTGTTTAAATCCAACAGCTGGTACTGTATGTCATCACCTGAAGTAAATAACATCCTTAGTGATGTACTTGTCTGTCCCAATAAACATGTTCATTTGAAACTGTCATGGCAAGATGCCATGATTTATTACAGCTTGAGTTTCACTAGAATAGCATAACCAGAGCTATACAACAGAATTGCTAGAGAGAAACTGTTGTCTCTCTTCTTTAACTTTTTGTTACATTATTTTAATGGTAAGTCAGAAAATTACTTGTTTTAATAATATTTCATGGCAAACTATAGTTAGTATTCTGAGTTGTAAAAAAACCATTATATGGAAGCCTCAGTGGCTGAAAGAGGGTAGCTCTGAAACTTTAAGAATGTAACAATACATATTTTTATATTTTCTTTTTACTTTTAAAGTTACTATAGATGGAAATCCGCTAGATATTTCTCCTAGCCCACATGTTCCAAGACTCTTGATCATACAGTTGGTTCAGGATGACTGTTTATACTGAGTTTGTTATTCAGAATAAGACATTGAGGATGTTGTCTTTTTTAAAAAACGAAGGTCAGAGAGAGTACAAAAGTAATCAGCCTAAACAAGTCTAGTTTCATTATTCAGTGCATTTTCCCTATCCATCTGTTCTTGAGAGTTATGATTCAGGGGAACAGTAAAAATTCTCCAGTGAACTAAGGATGTAGCAGAGTGGAAAAATGGAACAGGAACTGGGAAATACAGAGGAGATTCTAAGAAATGGTTTAGAAATAGAAGAGAAAAGATCAGCAATGAAAGGACTAAATGGTTAACAGCACTAATTAGAGCTGGAGGGAACAGTGAATTTTCAAATGAAGCTTTATATAAGTATATGAAAACCAAATGAGAATCTTTTCCTGCAAAATAAATATAAAAAAAGAGAAGTAGAAGAGAGACTGTCATCAATTATGTGTGTAAAGGATATCATAAATTTAAAAACACAACGTGAAATTGATTTGGACAGAACAATTGGTTTAACAAGTGAACATGAAGAGAAATTATTGTGATTTTTGCACTTAAATAAGCAATTAAAAAAGGTAATTTTATCACAATAATAACCATATGGTCAAGTTCTTCTTAAGGTTTTTTAGCAATTAAAATTACTGTTCTTCATTACTGCTGTTTTTCAAATATTTTAATTCCTTAACTATTTTGGAAATTAATAGTTTCTGTTCTGCTTCTTCTCTTTTCTTCTCAAGATATACTTCAACTTATCTTTTGATAAGTCCTACAGACTTCTTGGCATGTTGCTGTATAAATGAAAAATTTGTATTATTTCTGTGTGACCTGATGCACTGCCTGCCAGAAAACAGTCATCATAACTCAAAAATCTAACTTGTTGAAAACTGTGCTCTTTGGTTAGCAGTGCAAGAGGACCTGAGAAAATTAATAAACTCAGAAATGTGCACACGAACGAAAAATAATAGAAGGAATAGTGTTTAGAAAGGAGATACACATTTTTCAAGGTAGGCTTAAGAATTGAAAATATGTGCTAAAAGAAAATCTTTAATAAAAAATGTGTTGAGTTATTGACACAAGACTGAGGGAAAGGTATAATCCAGTAGAAATCAAAGGAAAAAGACTGAAGAAGAAAGGCAGTATCTGTATGGAATCAAAAAGTACAGATCCAAGTTTTGAAGGTAGCTGATGCTTTCTTCATTGCAAGTGACACTTTGTGACTGAGGTGACTCTAAGCCTCTTTTGAAAAGGCTGCAGTAATGGAAGCAGAGGGAGAGCAGACAGGAGAGGAGGAGGAGCTCAACTCAGACTGCCCGCACACCATGCAGAGACCCCTCCAAGTCTCATAACTGGACACAGTCACGGGCAAGTGAAGGGTGCAGGTGGAGATGTATGCAGTCACAGCTACCAGTACCTGGAGCATGCTTGTTGCACTTGGCAGTGCTAACAGAAACTTTACAGCCCTCTGCTCAATAAAAACCCCATGCCTGTATTGGTTTTTACTTATGTAGTTCTAGAGCAATCATTTTATGCCTCTGAGCTGACCTGGAGACTGATATGCAAGATCGTTTTACCGACTCAGCCTACAAGATTACTATGTCTGTACATTGGACACATGTCTTCACAGCTGTGAATCATAGAGAGAAATACTGTATCACTAACCATCTTTTTTTTTTTTAACAAAGATGTATTCTTCTTTCTGTATATGTAAATAATTTGACTTCTTTCCATGTTGTGTTTTAAAACAATTTCAAATGTCCTAATTATTCAAAATCTGTGGCTTCCAAAGTGGGTAGTTACCTCTGAAATTTTCACTCAAGTATTTAAACAATGAAAGCGATGTCAAAAGTCTTTTTTTCCTATCTCTACAGAATAAAAATACCATACATATATTACTGATGTGTCCTCTCTCTGTCAGATGTGAAAAATTTAAGGTTAAAAGAAAAGGCCATTGCTCATAATGATGGAATTAAAATCAAAGCAAAAGTACTTAACTAAGCTAGTGCACTTCCAGGTAAAATAGAAATGTAGGAAGAAGGATGGATAAAGATCTATAACAGAAAATATCAAAAGCCAACAGGACAATGGTTTTTCTTAAAATATTTTGATTGAGCTGGTCATTGAAAGATTATTTTTATTAACTGTTTTGAATTTGTTGCTGTACATCAAATCAGAAGCAAAATCAAAGGTAAAATTAGGTTTCTGTTAAATGACAGTAATTTTGCTCTGTTCTGTTTAAGCAGAGTGCAATAAGGGTCAGTTACACAAAAGGGTTGCTAGAAGAAAGAATTAATGTGACATTTTATCACAGGTTTAAGTGATGCATCACAGATATGGTACACACATACCCCTTGACAATGATGAGCAGGGAAAAAGAAACACTGTCAGATAATTTTTTCCTACATGAGCCCTAGGAAAAAAGAGTAAGAGGGTCACGCCTCACTGCCCCTGTGTAAATTGCACACAAATCCTCCACAGGCTAAAGTGCACTTCTAAAATGACAAGCCATACACCCTGGAGTTTCAGTGTATGGGCTTGGTGTGCAGCAAAGCTGAAGAGAGAACAAAGCATCTTCTACTCCTCCCTGTACATCTGTAAGACATCACCTTCAATATCCAGTACCCATTTCAGCTACAGGCGAAAGCTACTGCTCTCATTTGGGCACCAGTACCAACTTCAGTGAGTCCACAGATAAACATGACAGCAGCTTCTGTTAAAAAGACTCGTATACAAATATTTGCACATGCACGCTTGAAAGGAGACGAGTCTCCTTCCTCTCCTTGTGTGGCTGCTTTTCCCAAGCTTGTGCCTCATCCCACCTTTATATGTAACAAGCCTTCCACAAATCCCAGTTCCCAGCATATGCTAACACAGATCCCAAGTGCTTTACTGAAATGGAGACTCTGGCAACCTAAGTGTAATTGATCACAATATCTGACAGGTAATTCACAACATTTCATAATGTCTTATTCTTATTTTTCTATTGTGAATTCTTGTCTATGCTTCACACTTATTTTTTATGGTAAACTAATCAAAAAAGCTGAAGCTTTGTTTTGTTTCTTTCTGTAACAGATATGAGTAGGAGGAGAAAATATATGTTCATAAGAATTTTCAAATAGAAAGAACTCTTACTCTGTCAAAGAGTAAATATATAAATGGACAAAATATTCTTTATAAAAAACAGCAATGCACAAAGGAAACCTACAGCCAAATAAACTGAAGACATGCTCAAGAATTACAAAGAATTCAAATTAATTTTATTTCGATATATGAGCAAAGACCTTAGTTATGTTGCTTACACTGTTATTTTCGTCTTTGCTCTCCAAGAAGCTGCAGAGGTTTTTAATGTGCACAGCTCAGTGAGATATGACAAAGAATGGTGCATCAAGTTATTCTCCTATAATTACATGAAAAATTTAACCTAAAGTATGAGTGGAGGAAGGAGCTATGATACATGACAAAATAATTCAAATGTGAAGTGAAATTGTCTCTCCAGTAGCATATTCATGAAGCGTTAAAACTATACTATTCACAACTGAGAACTGTAACTTTCTGTGATGCTAAAAAGGTTTGTTGCTTTTTTCTTGGTTCTAGCCTATTACAGATATGTTTATAATGAAACTGATTGATCAGACACTAAGTTCTTTAACCCATCTGGGATGTAAGACCTCGCTTCCTCCATTCAAGATGTTATGTTTCTAACATAGATTTCAACATTGTACTTGGAGGTCTCCCACACATAGTGTAAATGCTAAATTTTGCATATTTCCAGCTTTAAAAACTTGTTAGTCAAGGATGTAAATTAATCAGAATTAAAACTAATAACTCTTGGAGGAAAAACAAAACCGGTAAAAACCAGTACTCCTTGGTCCAAATCTTGGTCCTAAACTCTTATCACAGTGGTGTTTACTTAATGTTTTGTCCTTTGTTTCTTTCTTGTGAGTTGTTTATATAAGTATTTTTAAAGAGCTCGTGCTGTTTTAGTAAGCACCTAAACTTCAGGTTATTTCCATTTTCATTAATATGAATAAGACCAAACATTTAATTTTCGAGACTATTTTTGCACCGTCTTACAGCATCTTTAACAGTAGCTTGCTTTCCACTACTGAAGGCTGCATGTGGTGGTCAACGGCTCGATGTCC
>NW_010241807.1:0-4100 GCF_000690775.1 Eurypyga helias | reverse complement strand
TTATGTTTCCCCTTTCACAGTCAATGTCAACTTCACTAGACCGCCATGACTTTTCAGATATGATGGATAGAGGTTTTGCAACCATGTCCGCCAGTTCCTTCAGGACCCACATATGTATTCCATCAGGTCCCATGGACTTGTGCACTTCAGGTTCCTCAGGTGTTCCTGAACCTGATCATCACTTACCATGGGTGGTTCTCCATTTTCCCTGTCCCTGCCCTTGTCTTCCATGACTCTGGGGTATGGCTTGTGCCCTTGCCAGTGAAGACTCAGGCAACAAAAGCATTGAGTACCTCAGCCTTCTCCATTTCCAGGCATGTGAAAGACAAGAAAATCACCAGAACAGTCAGCTTAGCTTTATCAGGGGGAAGTCATATTTGGAGTGCTGTGTCCACCTGTGTGGTCTCCAAACTAAGAAGGATATTGAGCAGTTGGAAGAAGTCCAGAGGAGGGCCATGAAGATGATCAGAGTGCTGGAGCACCTCTCCTTTGAAGACAGGCTGAGAGAATTGGGCTTGTTCAGCCTGGAGAAGAGAAGGCTCTGGGAAGACCTTACAATAGGCTTCGACTTCCTGAAGACGCTGACCAGAAAGCTGGAGGAGACTTTTTAGCCTGGCCTGTAGTGATGGGACAAGGAGTAATGGGTTTAAATTGAAAACAGGTAGATTTAGATTAGATATAAGGAAGAAATTCTTTCCAGAGAGGGTGAGGAGGCACCGGAACAAGTTGCCCAGAGAAGCTGTGGTTCCTCATCCCTGGAAGTGTTCAAGTCCAGGCTGGATGAGGCTGTGAGCAACCTGGTCTAGTGGAAGGTGTCCCTGCCCATGGCAGTGGGATTGGAACTAAATTATCTTTAAGGCCACTTCCAACCCAAACTGTTCTGTGATTCTCTAATTCCCCCTTGCTCAATGTCAGCATCTGCAGCACCTGAGCAAAAAGGTCTTCTGGTTTCCTGTGGGAATTATCTGCCTCACTTCTTTCCTCCCCCTCTGTGGTGGTGCATTTCTTCTCCTTTTAACTCCTGGACAGCTTTACGGCCTTAGAGATTCCCATCAAACCTCAGCCATTGTGCAGGGAGTTTGGTGGTGAAGCGCCCCTTATCTCACCAAAGCACTCATGCACTGCCAAGGTGGGGAATGGCCATACTAGGGGTCAGTTACCTGGTTATGGTGGGGGGTGAGAGTGAAATAGTTCATCCCTCCCAGCCCCAGCCCTGAACCTTATCACAGTCTGGGTAGCTCAGTACCAGCTGGGAATTCCAATGACCGCCTGCCCTGGTTAAGGACAGGATGTACAATTATTTATGCCTAAAGTCAATTATCTTGCCACCCTATATATAGAGATTCCAGGGATGACTCTTGGAGCCCTCCTAGACCACAGTGGCTGTGCCCAGCATCTCCCTCAGAGTGGGATGCCTCTCAAGAGTTTGCAAACTCTCCAGTTTGTGAAATCAGAGAATGGTTGACACAACCTGGCCTGAAAAACCTCCTCAAGGCTCAACTCTGCACCAGTTAAGAGATGCACTGGCATCCGATGTGAATATATTCACAGAACTCCAGGGGAAATTTTAACAGGTACGTGCATACACATATACGTATATCTATATTTCCGTATCTGCCAGTGTGAGTGTGTGCATGCAGCTTTATGTCAGTAACTTTGTTAACCCTTTGATGAAGTTACTGTACTGATTTATTGAGAGTCCTGCTGGGGAGTTGTGTGATCTAATTGTGTGGTATATCTGAACAGTGTTACTGTTACTTTGAATTACTTTGAATTAGTTACTTTGAAGTTACTTTGAATTATTGCTTCCCCACATAGCTGCTGTCCCAAAGTTTCACACAAAGCACAAAACTCCACACACCGTGATCCCTTCCCTAATTCCTTAGACATAAACCATTGAGCAGGTCTGGGACTAGGGGTAGATTCAGCTGCACCTAGATTTCTCTTTCAAGGAGTTTAGAAAGCAAGGGGGTCCACTCTGAACCTTGTGACCAAATGGGAGGAATTTCCTTGCCCCTTTTCCCCAGTCAATATCACAACAATCCCATCCTGCCTTGATTTCCCTGACTCTGTAAATATTTTTTAATTCATGTACAAACTATTTTAATCCATTGCTAATTTGCTGTTTGCCGTTGTCTGCTTTTCCATGTTGAATAAGTGGTAGAGGGGACCTTGCCATCAAATTCTGTTAAGTCATGCTTCTCACAAATTCATATTAAAAATAACAGCTTTTCCCCTAATATCTGTGACACTGATCTTTTAAGCGGCTTAAACCACTCAGCATAGTCCCCCTTTCATGACACCCTCTTCCTTACTTCACACACTGCTTGTCTGCTGCCCTGTGGCCTTCACCTAAAGGCAGGGAGGAGAGAACACATCAGAACAGAACAAAGCAGAACAGTATAGTTCTGTTGGAAGGGATCCACGACAGTCATCTAGTCCAACTGCCTGACCATTTCAGGGGTGACCAAAAGTTAACAGCATAGTCCCCCTTTCATGACACCCTCTTCCTTACTTCACACACTGCTTGTCTGCTGCCCTGTGGCCTTCACCTAAAGGCAGGGAGGAGAGAACACATCAGAACAGAACAAAGCAGAACAGTATAGTTCTGTTGGAAGGGATCCACGACAGTCATCTAGTCCAACTGCCTGACCATTTCAGGGGTGACCAAAAGTTAAACTGTCTTATTAAGGGCTTTGTCACATGGTCAGTGTCAAACACTGACAGGATTGGGGCATTGACCACCTTTCTAGGAAGCCTGTGCCAGTGTTTGACCACTCGCTCTATAAAGAAATGCTTCCTAATGTCCAGCCTAAACCTCTACTGCTGCATCTTTGAGACATTCCCACACATCCTGGCACTTGATCCCAGAGAGAGGAGATCAGCACATCCCTCTGCTTCCTCTCCTCTGCAGAGAGCAATGAGGTCAGTCCTGACTCTCTTCCTAACCCTAACCCTAACCCTAACCCTTTTCTCTAAACGAGACAAACTAAGGGGTCCTTAGCTGCTTATCATAAGACATGCCTTCCAGTCCTGTCATCAGCTTTGTTGTCCTCGTCTAGATGCATTTGAGTACCTTCACATCCCAGTCAGCATGGGACTCGGCGGTGGCAACAGCTCCTGCTGTGGCTCAGGGCCCTGCAGAGGCAAGCAGAGGTGTTCCCCGACCTCAGGGAGCAGAGAAGGAGCCGGAAAGCCCAAGTGGTACAGGCAGCCCTTGCGAGAATGACGGACGTCTGGTGCCAAGAGCAGCCGCGGGGGATTTAAACCCAGCGCGAGCGACCTGGAGCGCTGCGAACAGAGCAGGCGAACAGGGTGTGGTGCGGCAGGTCATGCAGGCAGAGTGAGCGGGCAGGACCCAGCCATGGTGACAGCTCAGAGAAAAGTCACTGCTAGGATGAACGTTGCAACCCAGACAGCGGTCCTGCTCAGGGATGCAGCTGTCCAGGTCTCCGGCTGCAGGCAGAAAGTGCCTGAGCCTGGCCCTCGTAACCGAGGGCAACAGGGACGGCTCCTGTGTGAGGGGTGAGCAGGTCGATGATCTGCTCAGCGTGCTGGTAGAGCTGAAGGGAGAAGTGGAGAGGCTGAGGAGTATGAGGGAGTGTAAGAAGGAGAAAGGTCCTTGCTCCACCAAACTACCACCACAGGGGAAAAAGCAGCAGAAGGAGGGCACACAGCTTACAGTTAACCCCGTATCCTCTTGCCAGGAAGGAGGGAACTTAAGAGAGGGAGTGGAATGGTCTAGGTAGGTGCATCCCCTCCTGCCCCCCCTCCCCTTCCCAGCTGCCCTTGCAGAATAGATATGGGGCTCTGGAACTTGAGGGCCAGGCAATTGCAGAGGAAGGTCCTTCCAGGGAGCTGCATAGGACAATCCCATCAGCCCCACGCATTACGACAGCCTCCGTTAAAAAAAGGAGGAAGGTCATTGTTGTAGGTGATTCCCTTCTGAGGGGAACAGAGGGTCCGATATGCTGCCCAGACCTGTCCCACAGAGAAGTCTGCTGCCTCCCTGGGGCCTGGGTTAGAGACATCACCAGGAAACTTACTGGTCTGGTAACGCCCTCTGACTATTACTTTCTGTTGGTAATGCAGGTGGGCAG
>NW_010241806.1:0-18302 GCF_000690775.1 Eurypyga helias | reverse complement strand
CGCAGGGGAGCCCTGGCCACTCAGCCCGGCCGTGGCTGCAGCACAAGCCTGGGGAGCAAATCCACACGCAGCCCTTTCCCCCAGAGATGCCAACCTGTCTTGGGGCCCTGGCGCAGCCCTCCCGACCCCGGCCCCCGAGCATCGCAGCTGGAAATGTTTCCACTGGGCTGGGACTTGCTGGTGCAGGGCTGGCAGGAGGGAGCTCTGCACCACTGCCAGGGGAGCCCTGCAGGATCAGGTCCTGGCACTGCATCCCTGTGCTCTGGGGGTGCTGCGCTTGGGGTAGTCCCCAGTGACCAGCCCCGCTGCGGAGGTAGCAGGGAAAGGAGGCGGACAGCGAGGTGGGAGGAGACGGCGGGAGAATTTCTGTGGGGACGCTGGGAGCGCATAGCCAGATGGCCTGGTGGCTTCTGACATGGTGCTGGTGGACGTTTTTATGGCCAGTCCATCGTCTTTCATCCTTGCGTCTTCCAGAGAAATTTTGTGTAATTTTTTGGGAGCAAAAGTTGGGCCATGTATCTGTGTGGAATGAGGAATGCAAACAGACGCAATGGAAGCAGTGCACAGAATGCGAACCGGACCCGTAAATAGTGCCAGAGCAGGGAGAGTAATGTACAGGATATATATAACGATGGATACACGGAGCCAGTGGAAGTAACGCATTGTGTATATCCAGGGATGGCCATAAATAGCATTAGTGGAAGCCATGCAGAGCGCACACATAACAGTAAACACGGTCCAGAGCAGCTCTACATCCAATATGCAATATTAAAATGATCGGATCCCGCAGAAGAGCTTGAAGAACAAGGAAATAAACCCAACGGAGGCAGCGCAACAAGGAGCATTCACTTCCCCCTGCCAGTGGGCTGGGGCGATTCTGGGTCAGGGCACAGGCCAGACCACGGCCCCCGAGGAGGTCTCCCAGACCACCCCAGGGGAGGCAGCAGGAGGCTGGGACCCTCCCAGCTGAGGCCAGGCAGCCCCCCCTTTCCCCACAGCACCCCTGGCCCTCATGTCAGGCTGCAGCTCCCTCGGCAGACGCTGACCGGTCGCTGTTCCTCAGGGCGGGGTGTGCAGGTCTGTACGTGCAGGCAGGCCTGGCGGGAGGCAGGGGACTAACCTGGGGGGCACTCCGAGACCAGGCTGCTGCAGAGCCTGGGGGAGCGCAGAGGAAGGGGGCTGGTTCCCGCAGAGCTGTCGCCGTTGCTCCCCACTTGGACACCCCGTTCCCAGCTGACCCTCAAGCGGGGTTCTCCCAGACGCTCGATCCCACGCTCAACTCCCCTGCGTTTGCAAAGCAGCCTTTATATTCCGGCTCCATCTACAGGGAATGGAATAATTTCAAGAGCTTAAAATAGGCTGTAGATAGATGTGTTTAGTATTAATTTTTTTTTTTTTTAAGAAGCTGGGGAAGCGAGGTCTGTCTGACACAGATTCCTCAAGGCTTTCCACTCAAAGTCTGTGCATGCTCAGTCATCAAGTGGAAAGTTGAGGGGTGGGGAGGAGAGTTGGTCTTGTAGCCAACGGGCTGGATTTCGGTTGGAAAATGAGAACCCGTGCTCTGCCGCAGCGGTGCGTTTCACCTTAAGGTCAGATCTACCAGGACAGTAAAGCTTTTGTCGTGCTCATGCCTGTTGTTTGCTCACATCCGCCTTGCTCTTTCTCTCCCCTCCCTGTTACCTGCAGGTGAGAGATAGGATGGTAGCTGGGGAGGCGAGTATGCGCAGCCCAATCCTGGCCTGCTGGCAGCCGATTCTCCTCCTGATGCTGGGATCCATCCTGTCCGGCTCTGCCACGGGCTGCCCGCCGCGCTGCGAGTGCTCTGCCCAGGAGCGTGCTGTCCTGTGCCACCGGAAGCGATTCATGGTCGTGCCAGAGGGGATCCCAACCGAGACCAGGCTGCTGGACTTGGGCAAGAACCGCATCAAGACGCTCAACCAGGATGAATTTGCCAACTACCCTCACCTGGAGGAGCTGGAGCTAAATGAGAACATTATCAGTGCCATTGAACCTGGGGCTTTCAACAACCTCTTCAACCTCAGGACGCTGGGGCTCAGGAGTAACAGACTCAAGCTGATCCCCTTGGGGGTGTTTACTGGGCTCAGCAACCTTACCAAGCTAGACATTAGTGAGAACAAAATTGTGATCCTCCTAGATTACATGTTCCAGGACTTGTACAACCTGAAGTCTTTGGAGGTGGGGGACAACGACCTTGTCTACATCTCCCACCGGGCCTTCAGTGGCCTCAACAGCCTGGAGCAGCTGACCCTGGAGAAATGCAACCTGACCTCCATCCCCACGGAGGCCCTGTCTCACCTCCACGGCTTGATCGTGCTGCGGCTGCGCCATCTGAACATCAACACCATCCGGGATTACTCATTCAAGAGGCTGTACCGGCTCAAGGTCCTCGAGATCTCTCACTGGCCCTACCTGGATACTATGACGTCCAACTGCCTCTACGGGTTGAACCTGACCTCCTTGTCCATCACCCACTGCAACCTGACGTCCATCCCGTACGTGTCGGTGAGGCACTTGGTTTACCTCCGGTTCCTGAACCTGTCCTACAACCCCATTGTCACCATCGAGGGCTCCATGCTCCATGACCTGCTCCGGCTGCAGGAGATCCAGCTGGTGGGAGGGCAGCTCACCACAGTCGAGCCCTTCGCCTTCCGCGGCCTCAATTACCTGCGCATCCTGAACGTGTCAGGGAATTTGCTGACCACCCTGGAGGAGTCGGCCTTCCACTCAGTGGGAAACCTGGAGACACTCATCCTCGACAACAACCCCTTGGCCTGCGACTGTCGGCTGCTCTGGGTTTTCCGGCGGCGATGGAGGTTGAACTTCAACAAGCAGCAACCCACCTGCTCCACCCCTGAGTTCGTCCAGGGCAAGGAGTTCAAAGACTTCCCCGACGTCCTCCTGCCCAACTACTTCACCTGCCGCCGAGCGCGGATACGGGACCGCAAGCCTCAGCAGATCTTCGTGGACGAAGGCCACACCGTCCATTTCGTCTGCCGGGCAGATGGGGACCCGCCCCCCACCATCATGTGGCTCTCTCCCCGGAAGCACCTCATCTCTACCAAAACCAACGGGCGGCTCACTGTCTTCCCTGACGGCACACTGGAGGTGCGCTACGCCCAGATCCAGGACAACGGCACCTACCTATGCATCGCCAGCAACGCGGGTGGCAACGACACCATGCTGGCCCACCTGCACGTGCGCAGCTACTCCCCAGACTGGCCCCACCAGCCCAACAAGACCTTCGCATTCATCTCCAACCAGCCCAACGAGAGCGATGCCAACAGCACGCGCGCCACCGTGCCTTTCCCCTTCGACATCAAGACTCTCATCATCGCCACCACCATGGGCTTCATTTCCTTCCTGGGCGTCGTGCTCTTCTGTCTGGTGCTCCTCTTCCTGTGGAGCCGGGGGAAAGGCAACACCAAGCACAACATTGAAATCGAGTACGTGCCGCGCAAGTCTGACGCGGGCATCAGCTCTGCCGACGCGCCACGCAAGTTCAACATGAAAATGATTTAACCAGGCAACAATTTGCAAATAATAATGGTGGGTGTTTTTTTTTTAAAAAAGAACAAATGAACAAATAAAAAATCATTAAAAAACAGACATTGGTACAAACATACCGACCTCTCTCCTTCCACCATGCCCTCTGCCCCTGTCCAAACCCACTGCACCTGCACTGTCACCACCTCTCTCCTCCTCCTCTTCTTTGTACCAGGAAGACATTCAGCTGATGTCTTCAGGACTCCTGTGTTTGTAAGGACTTCGTCTGATGGACTTTGGTGTCAGATATAACTCTGAGAGGGAAAAGCAACAGAGGGGGGGAAAAAGAAAGAAAAAAAGAAATAAAATCAATAAAAAAGTTACGAACTTTCTTCTGTAACTTTGATTTCAATAATTATGGATTTTTATGAAAACTTGAAATAATAAAAAAACCCTATTTCCTATAGATAGTTGGAATGCAAAATCTTGACTTCTTGATCTGTCCAGCTCTGTATCTCTGGTGAGCACTCGCTTTCTCACCTCAGAGGCATCTTCCAGCCGCCCCACCAGATCAGCCCCAGGGCAGAGCGAGTCTCGTCTGACCAAAGGTTCGCGCTCCCCCAGAAGGCATTTGCGGTGCTGCCTTGGGCCCTGCTCACCGCACCGGCAGGAGTTTGACTCTGTCCCAAGGCCTGGCTGTGGTTTTACAGCCAGTCCCCTCAACTCCCGGGGCCACAGCACGGATGTACAGAGCGGGGTCTGCCTGCCTGCCCGCTGCACTGCGAGAAGGTGGCAGGGCCCGTCGCAGAGCCCATCGCAGGGCAGGCAGCAGCTCGCCCTGCCCATGGCCTCCAGGGCTGAGAGCCAGCAGGTCCAGACGTTGCCCAGGCAGTGGGACCAGGGGTACCTGGGGACCCCGCTGCCTCTCACCTGGAGAGGGGACTCTGACAGCCGTGTCCAGCAGCACAGTGGTGTGTCCTCTCCGGTGGGGGACAAGCTGGCTCTTGTGCTATGGACATGTGTCCCTGCGGGCAGGGATGCTGCCATTCCATTAGCACCCTCCCTGGCAGCATAAGGAGGGGGTGCCCTGCCTGGCCACCAGCCCCTGGTACCCAGCACCCCGAGCAGCTCCAGAGCTGCTCCCCACCTGCCTGTAATGACCCTCGCCATGGTTTTCAGACCAGACTGCTGGCAGCCAGACTCACAGGCACCTTCAGGAATGTCCAAGGGAGTTTGACTTCCAGGCTTGCAGGAGTTGCTGTCTGAAAAAAAAAAAGATAAAATTCATACATTTATAAACACACACACAGTCTGAGCCAGAGGAGAGCAGGTAGAGGGCTGCGGCAGGGCAGGTTGTAACACACTGGCTGCTCCGGTGCTAGCTCCAGCATGCCCATCACCGTGGTGTCTGGTCAACAGGCAGCAACTGCCAGCTCAGCTCTGGTACTTGGGATCGGGAGGTCTGGGAGGTTTGTATTGTCTCAAGGAGGAAAAATTCGGGCAGGGCTGTGCTTACAGGAGAGGTGTGACAGTGCCACCCTCCCCTGAGACCGGTGGCCTGGAGCAGCAAGACCTGGCACAGGCTGCAGAGAGCATCAGCACAAGTGAGCAAGTTGGGAGGGCAACCCCTGAGGGACAGTGAAATTGCAGAGAGCGATGGGGAAAGCGATGTCTCAAGGTTTGAGGAGAAGAGAAGCAACATCAGACCAGCTCAGCCCTTCTTCCCCTGTTGGTTTGTGCCAATTTCCCAACCCCCAGAAAGTGCGGAGCAGGGCAAAGGCCATGGCCAGCCCTCCCCTGTCCAAGGGAGAAACCGGGCCAGTACCATGGCCTGGGGACCTTGGCACAGCCTGATGGCCTTTGGCTGTGCTGGAAGCACGGGAGTTCCCTGCAAACAGTGGCAACACAGGCACTAAAGGTTTTTATAAGCACTACTGAAGCAGCGGGTGCTTCCCACCTTTCCTGGCTGCCACCAGGACCCATGGCACCGCACCGGCACGCGGCTTCTGGCCTGCCCAGCCTCGGCAGCTTCTCCGAGTTGGATGAGCTGAGATTTGCATGCCTGATCTGTAAAGCACTTAAGGAGTCTTCGGGGATCAAAGTCACTACAAGATGATAAAAAATAAGCGACAGGAACCTGGAGCGCCGACAGGGAAGAGAATGGATTTGCTTTTCTTCCAGCAATGTGCCAATCTAGAAGAACCAACCTGAAACATCTGTGCTGGTGGGGTTTTTTTTTTTGCTGGTTTCAGCTTTCTGTTCATCTTCAAACAAAACTTTTTGTTTCTTTCTCCACAGCAGGTTTCAGGAGCTTTGATTTGTTAGTTTCTCATCTCTAACCCACCTTTCCTTTATACCTTTGAAAACAAAACCTTTTTTTTTAAAGCCTTTCGTTTTTTTTTTTTTAAAAGCACCAAAGCAAAATGCTACTTTGGAGCTTCCCCTCCCAGCAGTGTGGGAGCTAAATACACACACATATCTAGGCCCGCAGCTGAAGGCAGGGACCCCAGCTCCAGGAACCCTGAGCACCGGCGAGGAGCAGCGCGCCCCTGGCAGAGGCAGGGATGTGCCGAGGACTCAGCTCTCCGGGGGAAGGCGAACGTGGCCGCGAGAGCCGCGTGCAGAAATCTCTGATGGAGCCTTATTGCCAGGACTGACAATAACTTGATCCGTGGTTCAACAGGCGGCAGAGAGGTGGAGGGGGGGGTCTCCGTGTTCCTGGACAGCTATTAACACTGGCAGTCTAAAGGAGCTTCTTAATTGACTCCAGTTATCCTTTTTTAATGCTGTAATTAAAAGAGCTAATTCAACACAGATTAAAAAAAAAATACTAATAACCAACTCCAACAAGGTATTTGCAGCCGACTACAGTGTCCCAGCAACCAAAGGGAGGAATCAAGTCTATTCACTGTTAAAAATAAGCTTTAAAAAACAAAGAAAAGAGCGAAAACTCTTTCTTTCCTGCATAACATCTCGGGCTGTGCTAGTGTAGAACATTTCCCAGCACGGGACCTGCCACCCAGCCCCACACCCCCCCTGCCTCCGCTGCTCCAAACCCTCCTGGGGGAAGCCACACTGCCTGCCCTGCACCCGAGCTGTGGATCAGAGTCCCTCGTTAGGGAGTTGCCCAGTGCTCTGTGGCACTGCTGCCTGCCACACAGTTTATTATCCACACCGATTTTTTAATCTTCGATGCTTTGTGAACTGGATAATTCTTTTTTTCAGTCACCATGTGATTAAAGCAGATGGATGGAGCAGAAGAAAAGCATCTCAGAGTGGCTGGCATCTCAGCTCAGCATTTTTCATGGCTGGTAAAGATGGGGGAAAAAAACCTAACCAAAGAATAAACTCTTCTTCTCTCCTTTGCTGAAATTTACAGTGTGTTTCTTCTGCAGTTTAATCACGGGTGGGAGAGCAGGGGCTGGGTTCCAGCGCTGTTCTTCAGGTAACTGCGGGCTACGTGTCAGAGCCAGACAGCACTTCTCACTTGTGTTTTTAATGAGGATAAATAAAAAGCACTTAATGAAACATCTTGGAAGAGGTAGCAAAAGAACCCCAAAACAGCCAGGAAGACACGTTTAGGGCAAGGAGGGGAGGCTGCCTGTGAAAGGTGCCTTGCCTCCCCTTCTTCCAAGAGTGATGGGAGCCCTGTGGGGATCTCCATGACAGGCAGTGGGTGTTGGGATACGGCAGGGAGGAGGATGAGGGGTTATTCAGCACTTCGCTCCTGGGCACAGAGGTATTTAACAGACGTGTAGATGAGGTGCTGAGGGACATGGTTCAGTGGCGGATTCGGCAGTGTTAGGTTAACGGTTGGACTGGATGATCTAACAGTCTTTTCCAACCTAGAAGATTCTGTGATTTTATGATTCTACATCACCCACCCCAGGCCCTTCCCTCCCCACCAGGCTCTACATTCCCTGGCCGTGGTGGGCTGCGGCTGACGGGCACCGGGCTCTCCCCTCTCCCCCTTCTGCCACCTAGGAGGGAGCAGAGCTGCGAGCATCCTGCGGGAGAGACATTCATACACTCGCCGAGTGCCCGACCCTCCTTATCGATCCCTACACCGTCCCAGCCCCTCTCCCGCATCGGCAGGGGTGTGCAGAGCAGTGCAAAAGGCCAGGTTGGAGACTGACACCTTCACAGGGGTGAGAGGGTAATCAGGGGTTCGGGACGGGCCCCACATTTCCCCCCCCTCCCCCGGCTCTCTGTTCACAGACCCTGGCTGTGCTGCCCAGGCTTCCTGCTTTCCCCCGTTTCTATCAGGTCTTATCGCACTTAATTTTACTCTTTCTCTCACTAACTGCCCTCCCTCTCTTATCTCTGCTTCAGTGTCAATTTTTTACTCTCTCTCTTTTTTCTCCCTTATCACACTCTCTCTCCCTTTAAATTTTTTTAGAAACACTTTCTGCCTTCTGTGCCTCTCTCTCACTCTTGTGCCATTTCTCTCTGTCAAGTGCTTGTCTCTCCCCACCATGTCTGTGCTTCCCGCAGTCCTCTCCCTGCACACACCTTCTCCCCACGTCTCTGTCTCCCTGCTCCCCTGGCAGGGTCCCATCGTGCTCCCCCCGCAGTGAGCAGCACTGTGGCACAGAGGGAAGGACCTTCAGGCTTCGCCTCCTTTTCTCCTTTCTCTCCACCCTCCTGCTCTGTCCCCCTTTTCCTACCTCCCCCTTCCTCACTCCCCATGTGCTCTCCAGCCCAGCCCAGTTTGCCCTGAGACAGGGGATGGACTCTGCAGGGCTGTCCCTGCTACCAGGTTTTTGCAGGACACGGCAGAGGAGAAGGGCTTTGAGGTGCAGGGGCTCAACACGCTGGAGGGGATGGTGGGGGGAGCAGCCCTCCTCACCATCTCCCTGACCCCGCCATGGGTACACACAGCTCCTCCAGGAAAAAGTGGGCCTACTGCTTTCCTCTCCTCTTTCTGGGTCCGTATGCGCATGCTTATAATAGATTTACTGTGATTCTATCACGTTATGATTAAAACCCATAAATTTTACTAGGCCTTTTTTCTTATTTTCCATAATCCGCAGGATTCAAGGCAATCAAATTTTAACTGGAAAGCATGGGCTGTGCAGTTAGGTCCAGTGTAATGGGGAACGGTTCATTTCCCAATCCACCCCCATTACTAGTGGTACTAAAGAAATATTGCCCTGTGAAAAAGATTTTTCCTCAATTCCCTTTAAAACAACGCACTTACCTGAGCAAAGAATCCGAGGAGCATAACTAAAACACAGTGCCCTCTGCCGCAGCAGTTTACTCCCCCTCCTGAGGTTTCCAAGCAGAGTTTTCCAGTGGACTCAGGCAGGTGCTGAGGGTCTTGGGGTGACCCAGCCTGCGGTGAGCAGGGTGGCAGTCGTGGGTCTTTGGCAGCTGTTCCATCTCAGCTCCCTGGCAGCAGGCAGTGAGTAGCTCCAGCCCCTCTGGAGATTTCATCATGTGCCTGTTACGATCCAGGTAATAAGACATTTCATTCAAATGAGCAAATTTATTCCAGTGGCACTTTAATAACAAAATCAATAAAACTACACTTCCCAGCAGGGCTTTATCATATGCTAAAACTGCACCATATTGCCTAGATATACTAAATTCTCTCCCTGAAATAAAGTGCAAAGTTTAGAAGACAGATGACACCATTTGCGGCACTAGTAGGATAATACCCTAATAAATCCACAGCCACCTGGGCACTTCAGAGTTGTCACACGCTGCACTCGGTGGCCACCGGGAACTTCCCAGTGATGACGAGCACAGGAACAAGACCTTAGTGGCCCTCAGGCTCGCGGTGCAGACGTAGGGAGCGTGGGCTGTCAGAGCAGCGAGGCAGCCAGGCCCACAGGCCAGCCAGAGCGGACTGCGTAGGTGGGAGCATCGGGGACCCGGTTATCAGCGCGGGTTATCTTATCTGGGGTGGCTCTCTCCGAAAGAACCGGCTGTCATTGGATGGGAAGGTGAGCATCCAGCTTGGGGACCAGCTGCTCCACGCGGCGGGGACTGGGCTGGTCTGTCCCAGCAGAGCTCCTTGGTGTCACCACTAAGCTAGGAGAGAGATGAGACAGTCGGGAAACACTGCCGGTCCTGCAAGCCTGAGTCAGCAGCACCCCGGGACATGCAGCTGCCCAAGGAAGTGCCCATGTAAGAGGACAGGGGCTGGCCAGTCCTGCAGCACCCAAAGGGGCTTTCTGTCCCCCCAAGCCTTGCACTGGGCTCTGTGGCTGCTCTGCCACAGACCATCCCTCTTGCTCCCTCCCCACCTCGCCATCCCCCTCAATTACCGCCTGCCACTTCATCGCTGTTCCCTGTATCGTTACATTCCAGCACCTTGCCTGACACGAGATTATGGCTCTTCCCTCCTCCATCATCATCCCAGACCATCATCCAGCAGCTCTCCAAACCCTGCCCTGCTCGCAGTCATTCCCATCCGCCAGTCAGCCATCTCCCACCAGCTCTCCCCTCCTCCTCCTCATCCCTCCAGCTCGTGCTGCCCAAGCCTATCAGTGTTCCCCAGCCTCGAGTGCTGCAAAACTAATTAGCTCACTACAAAGATTGAGGAATAATTAGGGACTCCACTGAAAGCACAAAACTAGGGCATCTCGCCTTAAATAAACGCGAGGAAGCGTGTCTCTGCTCCACCGACGGCCTGTGATTGCTTCCAGCATATGATTACACGACCGCCGTCCCTCGCTCCCACTCCAGCCATGTTCACTAGAGATGCCTCTGCCCCCGTTGTGCCCCTCAGACAGCTGCTTTCTGGCTTTTTCAGCTTGTGTCCCTGCCGCTAAACCCAGCTCCTCCCCAAGAGCTCCACGGCGACTCAGGCACCGAAGCAAGCAGGCAGCTTTCCCAGAGATGCCGGGGCTGCTGGTTTGAGTGCTGCCTTCTCAATGGGCCACCATTTCCAGCTCTCTCCAGGAAAGCTGGCACTAAGCATGTAAAATAGCGAGAAAAATATTTGCAAAATTTCTTTTCCAGTTGCCTCTGCTGGGTAGAAGAGACACTGAAACAGCCTCTCCCCAGGGCAGCTCCACCATGATGGGCAGGAGTCCAGGGTGATACAAGAGGAGGAGGGTTTTGGGGCTGCTCAGGTCCTCCATCCTGGGGACTCCATACCTGGACATGTTGGAGTTCCCTTGACACATAGGGGGTGCCTGCAAACCCGTGTCTCCCCCCACGGAAACACTCCTCCCTCCTGCCTCCCCGAGGTGATGAGCAGGAGATGGAGGCAGCCCAGAATGAGGCGTTTCTGACCTTCACCACTCGCTCGTCTCCCCAGCTCTGCAAACGATCCCTCCTCCAGCCGCTGTCTGTGCCTGAAGCGCTCCACGCAGTTTTGTCACTTACTAATGATATTTAATAACAACCTGACACTCAGCCCCTGCGATCCACTCGGGGACCTGAGGCGGCCGCGCTGGAAGCCTGACTACCGGCCCCAGCCATCTGGGGAGGAGCAGTGCTTGCTGCCTCCGGGGGAGGTGGGACAGGGCGTGGGGAGGGAAGCACTGCCTTAAGCCCTTCAGAAGCAGCCCCCCCGCAGCTCCTGGTCCTTCTGAGTCAGCTGAGACCAGGCTGAGCATCCCCTCCTGTCCTCAGCCCATCCCTCCTGCCCTTGCCCACAGCAGGAACAGACAAGTTCTCATCTTAGGGACTGACCAGGGAAGGACCTCGTGGAGATCACAGCACTTGGCATGAGGCACAACCCCAGCCATCAGTGGCTTGACAGCCCTTATGGGTTGGTTTTGCTCATAGGGTTTTCTAGTGCCTCAGATGCACAGCCACAGAAGGGGTAAGGAAAGAGAGGTGGGAAGGGGTCCTAAGGCAGCAGCCTACATCAAACCTGAGGACACTGTTTCAGCATCAGGTCCCTGATGCAGAAGGCAGGGTGTACATCTCTGTGTCCATGCTGGAGGCTGCACCCTGGCCAAGCTGTACTGGGGGAAAGCAAACCTCACCCTCATCCAGCCACAGCTCCTCCTCAGTGGCCCAGAAAGGTGAGGGATCAGGTGTCCATCAGGAGTTTTCCTTGCCATACCCAGGAACAAAAGCTTGGAGAAGATGAAAAACCTCAGCTTTCCCTTGTAGGAGGGTTTGGGGACTGGGGAAGGGCCATGCTGAGTCAGCTTCAGGAGCATGTGCCAGAGGGAAGGCCGAGGGAGCACTGAATAACCCTAAGAACCCTCCTGTGCAATCCCTCCCAGCCTCTGGCAACCCCAGGTAGGAGACCTGAGCCAGATGGTTCTCTGCACCATTCCTTATCAGTCCTTAACTAACCTTTCTTCCGTGAAGTCGCCTGATCGCCTCCATCAATCTGCCCGTGCCCTGGTCTGCAGCGGTGGGTGCCATCCCCGCCCATGCTCGGTGCCTGGTTTGCGCCAGCCGGGAGGATCGTCAGCACACCCTGCGCTGTGCGGAGGAACCCGCGCTGCAAACGCTGCCCTGCCTGTGCTCTGCCACCTCTGAAGGATTAAGGTTTGCAGGGGGCAGGTGTAGGCAGGGCAGGCAGGGCTGCCTGCGACTGCTGCATCTGCACTCCAAGGGTGGCTGCTTGAAGGGACAATGCCAACCAAGGTCGATGAGACCCCAGCCTGGGCCTGCCTTTTCTTTCTCTTTTCTTTCTCCCAGGATGCACAAGTGTTGCCAGTTCAAACAGGTGACAGCTGAGGACAAAAAACAAGAGTGAGGGCTTCAAACACCTTCATTTAACACCCCTTCCCAGGCAGGCTGCCGGGGCAGCTTAGCCTTGCCTTTTCCAGTACAGCTCGCCTGCTCCAGGAACCACAGGAGGAGACCCAAAGCTTTTTAAATTCCCAAGCTTCTCTTTCTTTGTATGACCAGATAGCATGGTTTCACACTCACTGTGTCTGCTCGTAGCATATAAATCCTTAGTGGCAGAGCCATTTTAGGCATAAAACCTCTACCTGTGCCATCCTAGGTCAGGCTGAAAAGAGGCAGGGCCAGACTGTTTGCCCTGGAGCAAACAGGCCCCCCCTCCCCGTGGTACTGTACCAACAACTAGAGAGCAGAAGAGTCCCTGGGCATTGCTCCAGCCTGGCAGAGGGCTGCCACCATGCAGAAAGAGGCAGGAGTAGATGGGAAAGGGGCTGCAGCCTCTCCAAGCCCCCTCCATAGCAAGCCTCTCTGACAGGATGCTTGCCAGGCAACACTGGGAAATGTCTCCACGCCCCAGGTGCCTCCAGGTCCTCGCACCCTGAGCTGTCAGGGAGGTTGTGTGCTCAGGACCCCAGGGGCAGCACCCAAGCTGAAAGTGTTCTTCCTCATCACACTTCTGCTTCTGGAGAAGAGTCACAAGACCACCTCAGGCAAACAATCTTACCCAATGACCAGAGAATCCAGCTCTGGCACCTTCAAAGGACAATAAGAAGTACCCTGAAAGCCTGGGCTGGCTTGGAACCTGTGTAGAACCAGGAGGTTCCCCCTGGCACAGGCCCTCCCAGATGGATGCTCAAGGCAGCGCACAGATATGTCTTTATCCTGCAGCGCAAGTGGAGCTGTTCTTGTCTTTCAAACACACACCTAATCATTTTTAAGATCTCTGCCTCAGAACTATCTTTTTGATAAAATTAATCACAGGCTTAAATTACAGATAAATACCCGATATTAAAAGAACAGTTTGAAAAGGAGGAAAGGGGTAGTTTAACGGTGCTCATTTTCTCTACTTTTCTATAGCACACATCTTGGGCTATTTAACTGCAGAGCTTATGGAGCTTCATTCTGACAACCCTCCTTTCTTTCAAATGTGGCTTCCACAAATGCTTCCCCTGGTTTCTTTACCCGCTATGCTGCTGTTAGCTGTATTATTGCAGCAGTCACCCTGTCTCCAGCTGAGGCTAGGAAGCGGGCGTGCGAAGAGCTGTGTGAACACACACAAAGGGATAAACCCTGTGCTTAAAAGGCATCTACACGGGGAGCGAGGGGCACCTAGGTGTCCGTGAGGGATCTGGGCTATAATAGCTCAACAAAGAACGGCAGCTGAAAAAACTCACAGCTGCACGTGGCTCAAGAGCCGGGACGAGGACAGAGGTCTGCGCCAGCACAGCTCTCCGGCCTGCACCGCTGCCGGCCAGAGGACAGAGTGGCTGCTGTGGGGCTGGCAGGAATGATCCGCTCTAGGTGCTTCTAAGCACCGCAGAGTCCAGGCTCACACTGGCTTCCTCTGCTCTGCAGGGAACAATGGCTTTGATCAACAGAAGATTGCTGAGTTAATTGTAATGATATTCTAATAAAGCTGGGGAGATTAATTACGGCTCTTTATCAGAGCTGGCCCTCTGCCAAGGGTTTGCAAAATTGTTTTCCTCTGTTTCTTGTCATTTGAATTTAGGAGAAGAAAGGAGTGAGTTGGGTGCCTTTTTTCCTTCAGCAATCAGGACTGTGGCCTTGTGCCCTGCTCACGCTCACAGCTTGGCACATTTATGGAGGGGAGCGGGGAGGCTGCAGACAGAGAAACCAAATGGAGAGCGACAGAGCAAACCAATTAGACATGATGCAGCACAATTACGCTCCCAGTCAATAAGTGGCTCAGTGCAGAGAAGCACAAAGGAACGAGGTGATGGCATGCGGACCACAGACATCGCTCCATGGAGGGTAAACTTGGGGCACGTTACACCTTTCCAGGCTGGGCGGGGGCAAGATACACGCAGTGCTCGTCACTAAGGGATCACGGCGGTGGTGCTGCCATTGGGGAGGGGGATAGCAGCTGTCTTTCCAGAAAAGCTTCCTGGCCTTTGTTCTCACTTGTACCACACCAGCACAGAAAAGCAAGTGTCCAGAGAGCAGCCAGAGCCCTACTAAGTGGCCTTGGGGAACATGAGACTCAAGCCTTCCTATTTCACTTGACAAATAGCTGTTCCTTCCAGGGAAGATTTAGCAGTGCCCAGGCAGGTGAGAGACAGACCTGCAGAGGAATGATCCAGGCTGGAAAGCAGCAGATCAATCAGGCAGAGCTGCCTGCTCTCGCTCACAGAGGAGAAGGGAGAAGAGGTCCTTCCTGCAGCCAGCTGGCACACGATGCACTGGGGGAAGAGGCTGCAAGTCAAACCAGGGAAGGAAACGTGCTTCTCACACCAACCAGAGAGAAAGCTGAGCATTAAGATAGTACCACTCACTTTTAAGTAGGCAGCAGAGCAGCATTGGGAAAGTTCCTACCCACAAGTTGGGGCTCGCCTCTTTGAGGAGGAAAAATGCCACCATCTAACCCACCACGGCCTTCAGCTCTCCATGGGGCACCCTTGAGATGCAGCTGCTCCAGAGACCTTTTCCTGAACGGCTCTAGGAAGATGACACATTGCTACTGCTCATGAACCATGAAGATAGAGTGGGAGTCTAGATTAAAATTTTAAGTATTGCTCCTGCCAAACAGAACTGAACCAGGTTTTGCATCCCAGAGAGATGGCTCATGCAAGACCAGCCCCACTGGGCCTCTGCTCTCCCTGCAGCAGCCTGCTGACCGTGCTTTCTGCTGACCCTCTCCTCTGCCAGGCAGAAGCCGTAACGTTCACCTCCCGCTGCTGAAACACAGCCCGTGCTGGGGTAGCACACAGCCATGCTGGGGTCTACCAACGCACTGTGTGCCAGCTTCAGCCAGGGTGTCACTGACACGGTGAGGGCTGGCACGGCAAGCGCAACTGTATTCATCCAGTCTGAAAATCTGGCAAGTGTAGCCAGGGAGCACCAATCTCCGCATGCAATACAGTCACTCACAACCTCCGATTGCCTTTCCAAAGCAATGTGGGTGCACCATCGCTTTGCATCTGCTGAAGGACCCGAACATGGCCGCAACATCCTCTCCGCGCTAAACCAGAGGACTTAGAGCAAGGTCACGGCGGTGTAAGAGTAGGGTCTCTGTTTTGTACCGCCACCCTGAGAGCAATCTAGATGGTTCTTCAGGGTTTTCAATGACCCATAAAGCTATCTTACATCCAAAATGTTTGCTCCAACTGAGAGAAAAAAATGCTGATCTAAATACTTTTCTCCTGGAACATGACAGAAACAATTATTCATTTAGGCTTTTGTAAAGACTATCGAGTTTGGCAAAATGTTGCTCCAGGGGTAAAATAACTGGAAAAAAGTTTCAAAACCGTTTAAAAGTCCTACTTTTCTTAGATAAGGAGACTCCAGTCTTCCCATTTCAGAAAAAAAATCCTTGTGCTACATCTGAGTTTACCTCAAAATACAAAGAAACAAACAAAACATTAAGAGAAAAATGACCAAGATCAACACTGGGAAGCAAAGTGTTGCACAACTGTATTAATTCTCTTCCACCGCAAGAAAATTTGTCCTTTTATATGGATTTGGGGTAACTAAAGTATTTCAGCAGCTTAAGATATTCCTTAAGAAGAAAATCTCCTTTCCAGCTTCCTCAAGACCTCATCCCTGCCTGTGATGGGTCTGGTACCGGTCCCTCTCCGAGGGCTCAGGACCAGCGGCAGCAGGGCAGCACTGCTGGGGGTCGGGCACGTGCCCAGTGGCACTCACTGCTCCGGCACGCGCTACCCGAGATTCCCCGTAAATAAAATCATCGGCGTTGGCTCTCGTGTTCATTTCACAGGCGGCTGCTCTGCTGACAGGTTTCACACGCCGCTACCGTGTCTTGTCAGCTTTATACTCTCAGGCCAACGCTGGCTCACCAGCTCCGATGTATATACGTAAAAATAAATGGCTCAGAAACCCCAATAAAGTGACAGATAACATAATGGGACCTGGCTTCAGAAAATAAGCTTGTTTATGGAACCTCTGCACCTCCAAATTTGATTTATGTTGTGCAGGCTGTCTCTCAGCGAGGGTTGGGGAGGAGGGCTTGCTTGTGCTTGCTTCCCACGGGTGGCAGAGGGATGGCTGCTGGTTAAGAGCTGCCTTTAGGGCTCCTGCCCTAAGACTGGCAACATTAGTGTCAGGAGGAAAGAGCAGAGCTTCCCACAGGATTTGCTTGATGCGATCTTCCTCCAGCTCCTGCAGGAACTGAACATTTTTGCTAGCAGCTGCCCCAGCCAGGTCCGCTACCTGCCCGCCTCAGGGTAGCTCTCCTCATCCTCTCCAACCCCCCTCCCACACAAGTCCCCTCCTTGGGCTTTCTGACACGGTCTGCAGGCTGGAGGTAGCTGCAGAGATCTCAGTATTCCAGCAGTCAACAGAACATGTGAAGTAAAACTAGACAGTGCCTAAAGGAGACCATGTAAGCTTCAAACAGGAGAGCTCCTGATGGCTCGAGCAGGTTCTCCTGGTAGCCCCTTTGGTCTGGGCTGCAGATGGTCCTTATTCAATCTCTTGCTGTAAGAGCTGCCTTGCAAACAGGGATAATCCTTCATTTGATGTTTGCTCCCTTGGATATCACTTTTCACAGCAAGCATTACAATTTATGTTTATTTTTGCCAAGCCATGTTTATTCTTGAGCCACTTTGATTGTTACAGCGAAGGCTGGGATGGCTCTTGCAGTCAAAGTGCTTGTTTCCAGGGGGCTAATAATGAGACACTGTCAATCTGCAGACACGAGGGAAAAATCACAGCCCCTTCTCTCACAGAAAACAATCAGCCGCTGCCAGACCCTGCACTTCGTACTTCTCTGTCTTTGATACGTGGCTGGAAGATCTGTAGCTCCAGTCTCCAGTGGACGTGCCGACAGGATGCCGGCCCCAGTGCCGTTCCTGCAGAGGAGCACAGAGGCTCTCAGGAAAAGCCTTGCATCTGCAGTACATAAACGCCACGAGACACGGGCGTTCGACCAGCGCTGTGACTTGTCTGCACAGTGTGATCCCCTGCCACGCACAGGATAGATGCCTGGTGCGGGCTGAGCCTAGCAGAGCCTGCGTGGTGGAGCTGGGCTGCTGGGACACACACACCACAGCTCCTGCCCCAGCCAAGCTCGTCAGAGCAACCCATGGGTCTGGAGAGGCCAAACTGCAGATGGCGGGTCATGGTAATTTGCTGCAATTTCCTACGCCCTGATCAATGCACCCAGCATCTCCCATCCTGAGCCCAGGCTCCCACATGCAGAGCAAATCCCTGGCTAACTGCTGCCAAGCAGGAACACCCCTTGTGAGGAAGAACTAGCCCTGCAAGATGCAGTACCGGGGAGATTGGTTGCAGGATCAGGAGCACAGGTAGTGTTTTCCTTCATCCCTCCAGTGACAGGGAAAGACACTGAAAGGAACAGGAAAGCACACCTGATCAACATGTGGCTCAGAGGCTGGTGCCAACGGTGGAATTTCAGGTTTTTTGGTCATGGGGAGGTTTACATGGCACTGAGGCTTCTGGCAACAGATAGTGTGTAGCTGTCTCAGAGGGGAAAAGGTTTCTTGCCCGTGACCTGGTGGGACTCATCAAGAGGGCTTTAAACTAGGTGGGAAGGGGGCAAAACCGGTAGTGCTACCAACAGATACCCAGAACCTGGATAGGAATCGGAGGTCACCAGGAGAGCACCTGGCAAAGAGAATCCTAGATGCTCCAGTCCACGAGCCAACTTCATCAGGGGCTCATCTTAAATGCCTCTATGTGAACGCATGGAACATGGGGAATGAAGAAGAGGAGCTAGAGGCGTGCGCTCGAGTGAGGGGTATGAGCTCACTGGCATCATGGAGACATGGTGGGATGGCTGCTACAGCTGGAGTGTCAGAATGGAAGGATGCAGGCTCTTTAGGAAGGACAGGCAGGGGAGACAGAGAGCATGTATTGTTCTCTATATCAGACCCCAGCTGTAGTGTGTGGAACTCCACCTGGGGATGGATGAAGAGCTGATGGAGAGCTTGTGAGTCAGGATTAAATGGAAGGCAGGGACAAGGGATACTGTAGTG
>NW_010241805.1:0-2668 GCF_000690775.1 Eurypyga helias | reverse complement strand
CAGACTGAGAGGAGTGACTGGTACACCAGTGGGTTGTACCAGTGCCATCCAGAGGAACCATCTGGATGCCATCCAGAGGAACCTCTGCCATCCAGAGGAACCTCAACTGGCTGAAGAAATGGGGCAGCAAGAACCTCATGAAGTTGAACAAGGAAAAGTGCGAAGACCAGTGCCTGGGGAGGAACAACCCCACGCACCACCATCCAGCTGGAAAGCACCTTAGTGGAAAAGGACCCGGGGGTCCTGGTGGACACCACGTTGAACATGAGCCAGCGTTGTGTCCTTGTAGCAAAACGCTGCCCTGGGCTGCATTAGGCAAAGCACTGCCAGCAGGCTGAGGGAGGTGATCCTTCCTCTTTACTCAGCACTGATGAGGTCACACCTGGAGTGCTGGGTCCAGTGCAAGGCTCCCCAGTACAAGAGAGACATAGGCATACTGGAGAGAGTCCAGTGAAGGGCCACAAGGATGATGACGGGACTGGAGCATCTCTCCCGTGAGGAAAGGCTGAGAGCTGGGGCTGTTCAGTCTAGAGAGAGAAGGCTCAGGGAGTTTTGTATATAAATACCTGAGGGAAGGGTGAAAAGAAGATGGAGCCAGGCTCTTCTCAGTGGTGCCCAGTGACAGGACCAGAGGCAACAGGCATCAACTGAAACGCAGGAGGTTCCCTCTGAACATCAGGAAACACACTTTTGTTGTGAGGGTGACTGAGCACTGGCACAGGTTACCCAGGGAGGTTGTGGAGTCTCCACCCTTGGAGACACTCAAAAGCTGTCTGGGAATGGTCCAGGGTAACTGGCTCTGGGTGGGCCTGCTTGAACAGGCGGTTGGACCAGATGACCCCCAGAGGTCCCTGCATACATCAACCGTTCTGTGATTCTGCGAACTCCTGATCCCATTTCGTAGCTCTGTCTATAACAGCCTCTGTCTATAACTTCAATCGTTCATGAATAATGATTAATAAAATAGCACTCAATCCTGGGTGATCAGAGTGATTTCCAAACCATTTTGCTAATCTCTTCCAGAAAGAGTTCTGGAAATGTTTTATCTCCTCAAAGTACATATAATTAATGCAATAGAAAAATTCGACAACCTAACATAATTTTCCTTGGTGAAAATCAGTTTACCTTTGATTTGCCTTTCCTTTTATCCTTGATCAGAGAGAGGCTTTAGTAATTAAGTTTTTGCTGAAAGAGGTTTTTGTCCTTCATACATTTGCACAGCCTTTCTAGTCAAGAGCAAAATAACCAAAACCCAGGTAAAATGCACGATGCAGCGTGAAAAAAAAATGTGCGTGTGTTTGTGTATGTGTATGTTTTGTAGGAAAATTATGCATCTGTGTTGGCATTTTCCAGTGGGTGTGGGCTGATTGTTGTGGCCAAGAAGAATCTATTTTCCTGGGCATATTTATGTATGCAGTGCCATTTGCTTGGTGGGAGCACTCAGAGCAACAAACCTGGGAACAGATGTGTTCACGTCTCCTACGCTGCTCTGCTTAGAAGGCCAAGGACACAAGAGGCTCCTGGACTCACCCATCTCTTTAAAGTCTTCTAAGGACATTTGCACATAAGAAAGTTGCAGCCTGACTCCATAAGAGGTGAGCTTTTCTTCAGAAACAATATCACTCTATAGTCTGGGTAATTGGTTTTTTTCTTGCCTACTCAGTGCTGTGGGATGTATCTGGGGCAGCGAGGCTTAAGTTAACTCAGAGCTGCCTCTTCCCTGATGCTGCGCAGACATCCCAAAGTCCATGGGTCTGAGCGACATGCACCACTTGGGACTCCAACCAGCAAGAGCCAGGCTGGGAGGCTTTGCCTTCGCATGGAATAGTTATGTTACAGCATGTAAACCTGGATAAAGGAGTCTGAAAAAGTACGGTGCGAATCCCATGCTGAAGCCTCTCAAAATTCAGAGCACTCAGATGGGAAGGAGGAGAGTGGATTTCATCTGGTTCAGAGGGCTATTATCACAGCTGTAGAGAGTAACCGAAAAAGGTGTTTTCCACCTACAAAGCGTTGTACGAAGCTGAGCATGCAAGCGCTGAACAACATGTACATGCTGCTCATTTTGCAGAGCATTGAGACACCTCATAAAGCTGGAGGATACATGATCAGCAGCAGAGTACACTTTTCCTTTCCTTCCACTGTCTGCACTAAGCTGTGGGTTATCCAGGTTATTTAGGTGCTTCATCACATGGTTTAGTGGTGGATTTGGCAGTGTTAGGTTAATGGTTGGACTTGATGATCTTAAAGGTCTTTAACCTGAAAGATTCGATGATCCTATGATGATTCATTACCATTCAAATAAAAAAACGAGTCTAAGCATCTCATTGTCTCTAAGGACCACATCTGGGAACAATAAAAGGGATATTGCTCCTTTCCCCCCACCCCGCATGGCATCTGGCAGAAGGAAATGAAAACTAATCAGTCTCGTTCTGCCCTGGGCTGCCACCCTCCAGCAGAAAAGAGTGCACTCAGCCCTTGACCTCACGTCTTGCCAAACAGACTCTTATCTCGCCACAGAGGAGTGGAAAGGTGAGCAGGCCAGATGGTGCTTTTGATCTCATCTCCTTCCCTGCGAGCTAGCAGAGTCATCTCGCCGTCTGCCTGCTGCCAAAACCCGCGGCGGCGGAGCCGGGCAGAGCGTGCTGTCTGTCGCCTGCAGCCCCGG
>NW_010241804.1:31628-39868 GCF_000690775.1 Eurypyga helias | reverse complement strand
TTCTATGATTCTATAATAGAAAATATTCCTGTTTCCATTGGATATTTTCAACAAGCTTCCTGTATAGAATGATGATGATAACTCTTAATTTTTTGTGCGCTATATGTTTCTCACACTTGTTCTACCCCATTTGGACTGTGTGATTATAGAGAATTTTTAAACATCTTATTTCTATGTCCACTGAGAACTCACATACACACCTATAAGTCAAATGCATAAATTCACACCATGCCAAATTCACACCTTGTGAAATTCCACATACAGCAGTTAATGAAATTGTTACTTTTAATTGATAGGTGCTGAAATTTGCAGAATTACCTGGATATTTTTTTCTTGTTATTCTGGATTAAGAGTTGCTGAATGATGGACATACATCAAAATTAGATGTTCGCTACAAGTACAGACAGTAGTAGCACATACAAGTATAATGTATGCAATACTAATACCATAATTTATAACAAGTTACTGGAAAAACATATGGCTCCACTTGCAAGTTAATAGCAAGATTCTGGTAATCTCAAACTAACCATTTAGTCTTCCAAAAAAATGAGCAGAACATTTTTAGTTTATTTATGGAGAGGAAAATTTCAGAGGATGAACATACATGAAGAATATTTGATTATGTCATGCTGACATTCTGCGAGGACCCAGTTATTCTACATAGTTTTTCTATAGTAATAACTAGTATGTTATGTATGTTTTGTGGTCAACATACTTTGGAAGAAGGTGCATTTAGGCCACACAATGTACTTTAAAACTGCAAAATAAGATTTTTCCTATGAAGACTTAGTTTGGAAGAGCTGTTAAGCAGTTTTACCTCTTCTAAGTTCAGTCCCCTTGTAAAGCACATCTCTATTCATTATGATTAGTCTGCTTTCAGCTACTGAAGAGTTTTATTAAGGAAGAAAAATATGAGGAGCAAGCTCATCAGCTAAAATATAACTCAGCTGTACTGAAACTAGTCAGATGGTATTAAACACTGTCATTCAGTTTACTGTGAATAAAACTAAAAAATGGTTAAACAGCAAGAGGGCAACATATAATAAATGAATAAACAGTTTACTACATACTTTCTCTGACATCTTGAGAAACGTATTGAGCGCCTCACTCAACTCTTAGTGAAGTCAGTGAAATATTTCTTGTAGTCTCATAGGGTTTTGGATCTGCATATCCATATCAATATTCCTTATTATTTCCATGTATAAAAATAAGAGTTGTGTTCATTTTGGGTAGCTGCTTGCTGCATGAAAAGTTTTAAGAAGCTATTTCCTCCTTGTGGAAATAGAAGAAGTATTTATATAAAATTACAGTTCATTAGAACAGTGAATTATTTTTTCAATGAATAGCTGTAGTGAAATCAATCTATTGGTAGATGGATAATTGTCTTGGAACACTAAAGAATGTTCTGTTTTAATCCCTAAAACGACATCGAATTTAGAGAAAGAAAAAAGAAAGAAAGCTGCATACTAGACTGTGGAAATTCGCTAACAGAAAAAGACTGGATGTGTCTGAAACTCCAAGAAAGAAACATACTGTGAAAGTTTAAGTTATCAATATTTCTTTCTGAACAGACACAAAGGGCTGAACATGCTCAAGGGAAGATTAAAATGAAATTCAGAACCCTCTAAGCCGTGGGAACTTGCAGAGGAAATACTATGAACAAAAGTTACTGATACTTGAACAATGCTTAGGCTACATGCAGGGGATTGCCCACCTCTTTCAAGCCTCCCAGAATGACTATGAGAATTCCACAGACTTGTTCTCCTTGTTGATATTTCAGAAAAGAAGCCAGAGGTTGAATGGTACAAATCCCAAACTTCATGTACATATGTCCTGTGGTTTCCCCAGATCATACTTAATGTGAAGAGAAACTCTCAATGCCATAGCCTATGTTCTTCTACTGCCAACCAAAATATTTCACAATCTTTCAGTTAAAATGTAGTTTGAAAAGTGTTTCAGAAAAGTCCATGTGAGAAGCGGTAGGCAAGATTTTCAGCAGCTACCTTTTTCACCATTGGCAGGACATGACATCATGAGTGTACTACCTAATCTTGCTGTCTGACTTCACTGAAGCAAACATGCTAGTTACACCCTGAGAGCCTCAAAGGGGGTGTTCTGGTCTTGTAATGTGAGTCACTGAGTGTTAAGCATAATGGAAAGAAATCCAGGAAAGTAATTCCTTTTAAGACATGAGGTTGAACCTCAAGGGGGAATTTGGATGTAAAAAGCCAGGCTCTTATTATCACCCAGGCTCTTCAACATTTCAATTTTTAATCACTTTTTGTCCCTGTGTTTCAGTGAATGAAGTCACAGAACAGAGGGTTTTATGTGTTTTCAAAAATGTTCTGGAACATGGAAAGTCACTGGAAACTCCTTGGATTACACTGTTTTATCATCTAACTAAAAAAAAAAATAGCCAGTACCAATATATGGCAATGTTGCAATGCAGCATTAAACAGCTGGAAATTGCTAGTATCAATTTAATTCATAAAAATAATTATATAGTAACTAAAGTGAAACAGTAGTTAGCATTTCAAAAACCTGCAAGCTATTATCACAAAGATGAGTTATCTCAGCCCAGAGAGACTAGAAAGTAACAGGTCAATGGTATAGAAGTTTAAAAAAATAAAAATCTTACTAACAGTAGGATTTTCTTAGGTTTGCATTCAAATCATATCAGATTTCAGCTGTCATGATTTGAGCTACAGGGTCAAATGGAAACCACCTTAAAGCAGTATAAGGGTTGAATCCAACTTCTAATTTGCAAAGTACATCTGCTTTACAGAGCAGTCTTACAACAGCCTCATAACTAGAAAAACATGGCTCATATTTCTCACTTCCTAAACCATAAAAAAAACCCTGGCTTTAGTTTTAAAACACTAATTACATGATGGGGAAAAGCCTCTGATTTCTGAGAACACACTCATCTAAGACAATTTATAAGAAAAGTAACAAAATGTGGAAATGTACTAAGGCTTTATTAAACAAACATATTTGATGCTCAGAACACCGACTTCTCATGTGCTTTGAATTTAGTTTTGATTCTTGAACTGGCACTGCATTTAGCAACAGATGCAGCTTTGTCAAGGGATAAAGCAGCAAGACATATTAGCTTGCTTCTGTTAAGAAACTCCTAACCAAAACAGAACAAGGACTTCTCAGTTTTGTGTGTGCTGTGTCTCACAAAATGTCCTAAGACATTGTAACGATTCTTAGAGAATTTGTTCAAATTTGTAAATGTCTGCTTTGTGCTTTGTCAAGACAGAAATGTCAGCTTTGCTACTCTCTGTGGCACAAAGGTTGTGCATGCTTTCCGTTCCTTATTGTCCTATCTGCAAAAGGAATGAATGCACCTGTTAAATGGAATAATTTAATCTTGTATTTGCTTCACTTATGATGCCTGTTCTATAAAAAAATATTAGGTACAAGCAGTTGTAAGAATTTTTTTCTCCTTTTCTGGGAAAAAAACCCCAAACCAAACACCCCAAAAACAGGCCACATATGAATACAAGACAAGTTTGTTTACAATCTGTGAATATTTTGGACCTTAGCAGTTATGGTGGCAGAGGGTGAACCTGCTAGTAAAAAAAGGGAAGGTGAAACAGCTTTAAGTGCCAAATCTTGTAGAACTAATTCAACATAACATTGTTTCTCTCTTTCATCTTACTCAGCATTAGGAGAGAATGGGCTCAAAATAGAAGAATGATGGGATACTACAGAAAACTGAAAGAGCAAGAAAGCATCTGTTAGTGCTTCTCTTCTAAACTGGATCCCAAATCTTCAGGTGTTAAGATTTGATACATACCTTGCTACTGAGATAATCCTCAGAACTCAGGCTGCTCATTGAATAAGTATGCCCAACTTCTCTTTACATCATAGCTGGTTGCTGAGTATCACCACCTGGTCAGTATTCTTACAGGGAAATAAGTGGGTCTCCTTTTAGAAGTAATAATTTTGTATGTTGCACTTTTGGAACCCTATCCTTGAATAATTAAATAACATTTAAGCTTTCTGTTCATATTAAAATAGGAGACTCAGCATTTCATGTGAAGTTTCAAGATATTAATGTACAGTGAGTTGCTCATTCCAAAAAGAATCACTGTTCCTAAGCATCTCAGACAGCAGAAGTTTTCATAGAGCTCTAAAATTAGCTCATTTGTGAGAAGGATCATCGTCTTTTTCTTCCTTTAAGGAGCCAAATACAGTTATCCGAATCTGAGAATGCTTCTGCTGAGCACGTCAGTGAGAGAAATCATGAGCTGAAAAACTTTGGATAAGTATATTTGCAGTTAAACAGCATTCATCATCTGAAAAATTAAAGCTGTTTAGGTACTGAGTAGTGCCCCAAGTATTTTGGTTTCCAGGCAAGACCTCCATCATTTTATTTACACCTACTCCCAAAACCACAGAATTACTTCATTTTGGTGTTGTTCATACTCCTATTTCAGCATGTGTTTGAGGAACTTGGTAGGAAAGTAAAGGAAAGATACAGCATATCCACCACACAAGGACATTTGCCTGGCCACTGATTAGAAGCTTTATGGTAGAGAACTGAGGTGATGTGTTTCAGAGGGAAAATTGTTGTCTATTCCTATGCTGTGACGGTTATTTCATTGTCAGTATCTGACACATGAGGTAAGGATCCTTGAAATCAGAAGATTAATACCTTAGTTGCTAACATCCTTACGTTTCGTGTTCATGTTGGAATGCTTGCAAATAACAGTTTTTCAATGTTTTCTAGTTAAAATTTCTCATTCTCTGAAACTGTAATTTTTAAGAGAAAGGAAAAAACCCTTCATAGATTACTGCTTAAGGTCTCTTCTAGTTAAGTAATTCATCAGAAGCCAATGCATCCCAGCTATTCCATTTTTTTAATGCTCTATGTGTGAGGAACTGAACAAAGTGTCTTCTGGAAAAGCAAACTTCATACTCTTTATGTTCCCTGTTTATAACAGAAAATGCAGAGTGTGTCTTAAGATGCGGCAGACCATTACCTACAGGGAAGTAAGGCGCTCATCTGATGCTAAAATGGCATGATTTTTCTTACAATGACTAGACTGCATGGTGTAATCCAAACTCTAAACTGGCAGGGTGTGTGGCAGTGTGTGGAATGTGGATAGTAATGCTGATTTGATAGTTGAGCAATGAAATCTCCCGTAGTTTAGTTCCCATGAAAGAACTAATAAGGGCACTTGTTTTCAATCTCAGACGCTCTCTGCTCAGTCCTATTCTGAAGTGCTTTATTTAGAGTTTCCCCAATCAATATTTTGACTCTGAGAGGCAGAGCTATTAGAGGTGGTTTAGCTTGAAAGCTGGAATGCCAGGTCTTGAGCCAGGCAGCTTTCCTCTACCGTTTATCAAAAAGAAGGCAAGAGAAAAAAAGAACAGATGCAAAGGAACAGCGTACATTCCCACTCTAGCTGCTAATCTTATTTTCTATTATTTGGTCCTTTAATAAACTTATTTTCTAGATTTAAAACCATGCAAAACCAAAGCACTGGAGAAGCATTTGGAGAATATGATCATAATATCATAACTTCTCTCTAAAATGAGCAACAGTTTGCTGGTTTTTGGATTCTGGAATGCCACTTTCCCAGTCATGGAATGAAATTCTTAGCAAACTCAAACACATTCCTTTGACTATTATATAGAGTGATTAGATAAGTCACAATTTGGATGTTTGTAGCAGGCTACAAGGAAAATATAACAGGATGGGGATATATAAAAAAATATCTCTTTTCTTTAGATCTGATAATGAATTTTTAGGTATTTTATAAAACAATTTAACTTTGGTCCTAAGTTGTAAAATTATTTTAACATGACTTATGAATACCTCAAATCCATTTCAAGCAGTAGTTTTATTTTGCTTCTCTGACCAAAAAAAGGAAAAAAGCTGTTCTACCAAACACACAAATACTGTGAGAGAATATATCGTCTCACCATGATAGAAAAATGAGAAAGGAAGGCTGAACGTCACTGAAATTCAAATACTTAAGAAAACCTTATTATTCAGTGTTTGTTACTTGAATTCCCAATCACAGTGGATGACAGCAACCTTATCATCTGTTTTCTGTCCCCACTATGCAACTACCTCTTTTGGGAAGGTTATTTGTATGGCAACTTATATATTCTTGGATATTCTTCACTTTGGCTACATATCCTTATAGAAATTCTGCTTCATTTGCAGAAGGGTTTGTGCTAAGTTCAGTCTGGAAAGAATTAACTGTCTTTACAGTGGCTGGTATGAAGCTGTGTTCCTGGATTCAGCTGAGAAAGGTGCTGATAAGGTGCTAATAAGGTGCTGATATTCAGCACTGATAAGGTGCTGGGGAATGCCTGCATTGAATTCAAGGTCTTTCTCCACTTCTGATACCGCAGCTGCATTCCCAGCTTGCACTCTCTCACTACAGGCAGTGAAGGGGACACACACTTCAGACAGCTGACCCAAACTGACCAAGGAAGCATCTCATTCAATATTACATCATGCTCAAGGCATAGGCAGGAAGGGGATCCAGGAGCTATTACTCTCTCTTACTCTTTTACTTCCACACACCTGCTAACACTCTCCCCAACACCTTCATTAGCTGCTTTGCTAACTCCTGTGCTGGCTCGTTCGCGATATGGTGGGTCTGTTTAGTTTTCCTGGCCATGTTATTACTGATAGGGTTCACTCGGAATCTGTTGCAATAGCTCTTGGGCTGTGGCTCTTGGGCTCTATGGCTCTGACTCTCACTTCTTGGGATCTGGTTGTGCACTGGTTGGTGGGTGGTGAGGAACTGTATCATAATGGTATCATGTCTTATTTTCTACTATTTTAATTACTTATTATTAGTAGTGTTTGTGTCTATATTCATTTCTATTCAATTAGTAAACAGTTCTTATCTCAATTTTATGAGCTTCCTTGTCTTTTTCCTCTGATTCTCCCCCTCCACTGGAGGAGGGGAGAGGGAATCTGTGAGAAAATACGTGGTATTTTGCTAGCTGGAGTTAAACCACCACATGGCTATATCCTATTTGGTATGACTTCATATGCCTTTATTTTTAAGATTATTATTGCTTGTTAGCAACAGTTCTTTGCCTTCCAAATGCTGCAGTTCCCAATGTATCTTAAAATATTTGCTAGGAAGAACAAACAAACAAAGAAAAATGTCTGTGGTTTAGTACTGCTCATGTCTTGAAGCCAGACGTTTCTGAAATTCATCAGTTTGGCAGTCATACATCTATCTGTCTTTTTGTAACTTCCACTACTATAGGCAACAATCTAAAGACTTTTTATATAAATTAAATAAGAAAAGAAGAAAGTTCTTTGTTACTCCAGATGTTTCTTTTACATTAGTACAATTTTACATTACTGCTTGTCACTGTTTTCTTCTCACATCATCCTTTTGGTATTGATCATCTGCTTCTGATCTCACACAGTGAGTAATGACATTGTTTCACAATGTTCATGGTGGAGCTTTAATGCAAGCTATTTTTTTTTAGGACTGCTTGCTATCAACACAGAAGCCAGACTGAGCAGACATTGGTTACTTATTTGATAAGAAGGGAAATAAAGAATGAATGAGCACAGAGCAATATTTTTTTTTTTGTGCAATCAAAATAATCCTTCTACACCTTGTGAGGGGAAACAACATACTAGATAATTTTTTAAAAAATTCTTTTAAAGAAATAGAAGCTTAAGTAGTAGATACTGAATTGTAACAGTTGTTATTTTCATTAAAATGGTCTGTTATTTAGATATTTGTTTTTTAATAAATCATAAGGCAGCATTTTTTGAGATTTAGTACATATGGATCCTTTTGGTATTACAGACTGCAAATTTCTGGTGAAAGATAAGGTGGTTTTGCTTTTAACAGGAAGACAGCCAAATAAGTCATCTGTATATGCCAAATGGAAACTACAGTTGCCCAATTTACTTTCTCTCTTGATTCAAAGTAGGTGGTTTTGTGTTCCAAACTGTAATTCCCAATTCCTGTTGGCCAGCCCCATAAGCATCTGACTGATTAGTTGTTTAGGGGCACTTGACACACAGAACAAGGCAGGTTTGTTCTGCTGAAGACTTTATTACCCATCTGCCGCAAAGCACGGCTGTGATATAGTTCATTCTATTTACCCTAAAACAACAGTAACAACAACAACAACAAAATCACTTCTCATGGGTATGCTGTGTTATGGGGCGGGGTGTGTGTGTGGAAATGATTTGACACTTCAACTTTCAATGTCTTTTGGCAGTACTTGGT
>NW_010241804.1:0-31597 GCF_000690775.1 Eurypyga helias | reverse complement strand
TGGTTGGTGGGGGGGGGGGGGAAGTAGATATAGTCCTTTCATTAGAAACAGTGCAATAAAACTAATATTTTTTTCTCTGACTGTATAGCACCAAGGACACATCCCAGCAATTGGAATGCACTTATTTCTCAGCTACAATTAACCAGTTGATATAACTCCATCATTTGAAGCATTTTATGTTCCTTCTTTTACAGAATGTTTTTGGTAGTTCTGATTTAGGAGCGGTTTTTGGTTGGTTGGTTGGGTTTTGTGGTTTTTTTTTTTTCCTTTCATCAGGCTAAAGTGCTTTATTTAGGGGTTATATTTGTATTAAGGCCACGTAAATGGTTTCACTACTATGTGAAATACACAATAAAAACATGGAAGTACTCTCCCTTCAAAATCCTCCAACAATCTTTCTATCATTGATCTTTACAGTACATCTTACACAGTTATAAAACAATATGCTGAATATTTAGAAACTGTTACACGGATAGATAGACTGGAGTGTTCATAGGTGTGTGTGCATGCTTGCATGGAGACAGAAGGGTAGGTGGGGTGGGGTGTGAGGAGGAAGAAACTGTAGAACAATGATTTCAGAAAGCAGAGGTTAGAAAGAAACATGCCTTTACACAGTGCATACACATGCACCTTCCTTTCCATAATTTAGACAAAACCAGTCTGAAGGTAAGTGGGAAGCTAAGCATGGTATACCAGTATTTATGCTACTTGGAATTTACAAACCAGCAAATTCCTATGCAAATGTTTGAGCTACATAAAGGAAATATTCTTTTCTGCACATCATGCTTCAAGTCATATGCTCTGAAATAAAGATTTCAAGAGTATACTGGTCTTTCTGAATTTTTATTTTATTTGGAAAGCTGTCATTTACAAGGCCAAGTGTCTACTCAAAAAACTCATGTTTTAATGGTAGTGCGTATTATTTATTGCATGTACTAGCTTGAATAGATTATTTCAAAAATGCTTAAAATCAGCTGAAAAATCTACAAGCATTCCCTTCCTTCTCCTGTACAGCCATCAACCCCTGCTCAGCAATTTCTCTGTGTGAGACTGAAATGAAGCAAATAACACCTTTTTCTTTAAACTGACATTAATTCTAAGCTCTCTGCTATATTCATAAAAAATAAACTTAAGAATAATATTTTCTACAAATTCTGGAAAATTCTGCATGGGCAACTTTAATTATGTCAAGTGAAGCTAAAGTAATATTCTGATGTCCTGTTTACAGCCATTTGTACAGATGCAAAGTCAAGTTTAGACAGCTTTGATCTTGATAAGGTGCAGATATTTTGATGTGAAGGATGACTATCTTAGTTTGAAAGCCCACATGGATTAAAATGCTTCATGGGCTGGGAAGAAATGACCAGAAAGATAAGGCTAGTTTCAAAGTAAGTTTTCTAGATACCATCACACACTAATTACAACTAAAGTACACACTTGGAAAGACTACACCTGCCAGTATCTTGTTCATGCCAATAACCTGTGAAGAGAGCTCCACAAGATCAAAGAAATACAAAACCCAAGCCAGAACCCTCTTAAAAACCTCACAATTCTTCTAACTGAAAGGGAAACTGAACTTAAAAAATACAGATGCATCATAACTCCATAAAAATACTTTCTATTTGATAAACCCAATACTAAGTTTTTCTTGCTGCTTCCAGTTTTTGCAGTCTTAGCAGTAACTATCATAATTAGTTTGACTGTTAAACGGTTGTGGTCATAGATTTAGTGGCATGGTTTCTTACAGAGGCAGGTACAGCAAAAAGTAGAGGAAGGAAAATGTGGGTCTCCTCAAGATCAGTGGTCAAACGGCCATTTATATCATGATTCCATTATATGAACTCAAGACTTATGAGGCTCCTCTTTTTTGGAAGAAGTGGGCATGCAAACATCATCAGTCAAGAGTAATAACCCAAACACAGATTCAGAATGGATAAAAATGCTTGCTGTCACCTGTGTATTTGTGATTGTGAAGGGAGGGAACTTTGGGATTTTAATTCATTGGAAAAACCATAACAGCAGATCTCTGAAATCCTCTTAAACCTATATGATGTCTAAATGATTGTTACGTACTACAGTTCTCTTAGTAGCTAGTAGATGTCATCTTCTAAATTAAAGTGAAATCTACAATATAAAAAAAAGCATGGAGAACTTGACAATGAATAATTAAATAGAAATCAGACACTTTTGATAGCCATCTGCTGGAACTAAACCTGAAACCAAAAGAAAAATATATTAAACATATTTCCTCTAGGAAAGAAACATGTAATTCTTTTCCTTCATATCTTCCATTTCAGGACAGATATAAGGAATGATTTTTTTTAAAGTTTGTCACACTTAAGTCTGCGGACATTCTAGTAATTCATAGCTTTAACTATTTCCAAGTGCAACATGAATTAAATGTGCCTTGAAGGAAAAATTATACCCTGTCTTGTTATCATGGGATTACTACAGTTTTGTAGAGTTGTAATTTTAATTGAAAAACATAATTCTTTCATAATATCACTTGTGTGCACAGATTAGATGGAAAGTACTAACCAAAAGTTACTGTTGCTATTTTAATTTTAATTCACTTTTTGACAGGTAGGGATTTGAGTATCTGAAACCAGCTGTACAAACTGAGAAGTCACTCATTTTCCTGATATTTCTTTTTAAGACAAATTACCTGAGGATATTTTTCATGACCAGGTATAGGATTCAACCTGTCTTCTATAGAGGAAAAGATCAGAAAGCTGCATCTTTTGCCCTCAGTTTGGCCAGTTACATAGTGAGGTTCTTGTCCATTCTTTATTTGTATAAAAATGTTTTAATAGAGTACATGACTTCAAACATGTATCATGTGTTGTGAGAGTGTCCAGACAATGGAAAATGGCAAGTAATGCAGGGCTTGGGGGTCAGTTTCAAATTTATCATCTAGAAGCACATTATCAAGTGGCTGACTAACATTATCCATCTCTTCTTCCTATAACTAAATACATCCAAGTGAAAAGCAGCATAATGTGCCCCCAAAGCTTCCATTTCCATCCCGATCTTCAGTTTTATTTATTGAAATTTCCCCTTTAGACTTAATGTGCAGAGAAAAGTTATTCTGCACTGCCACCACTGCAGGAGCTTTTCAAATGATTCAAGGAAGTATAGCTTTCATTTAGGTTTGTGCCCTCCAGTCTGTTTATACTGGTCGATACACTTGTCTGAAAAATATAATGGATTAGCACATCATTCAACAAACTAGTCAGAGGGCAAGCTCAAGGCGACAGAGACCAAAAAGTAAATTAGAGCCAGTAGTAGGGACAGGCCATGCCTACAGCTAGGAAACATCATATCAGTAGAAAACCTGTACTCTGTGAGAAAGTTATGTGAACTGAAATGGGAGAAAAATTTACACTGAAATATGATAAAACAATCAACTCCATTATTTTATACATAACTATAAATTGTAGAGTTTATGACACAGAATGCAAAAGATGATTCTCACAAGCAGTGCTTGCTACAGTCACACCTCCTATCAAAAACAGACATTATTGATCTGTAACGTAAAAGGAGAATTTGTCTCTAGTTAAGCACTTTTTATATGAGAGCTTATTTAACACATTTAAATATGTGCAAAACATAACATGTCAAAAAGCATATTGTGAAAAGGCTGTGAAAATATATTTTACATAGGTAAAACAAATACACCCAAAGATGCAATACTGCCTCAAGAGATGGCAGGTTATTCTCCTTAGCATACAGATAACATTCAAGGTGAAGTTCAGTACTACAATTTTTAGCATATATGTAAAGAATTGAACTCTCTTCTACAAGTGATCATTGTGTGTTATTTTTGGTTTTGAACCTTCAGAAGTTGATCAGAAAACCAAAATCAAATAATTTTATCTTCTATTTTAAAATTGTTCTTTGCAATAGATGCCTTAGTCCTGTAATACGTGAATCCATTCTCATTTACAAAGAGAAAACAGCACTAATGTCACAGAGGTTGAAAGACATCATACTCTTGTAATAATCATTCATGAAAGTAGCATAGTGGGTGAAATTCACTGCTGAGTTAAGATTCTTTAGCTCAAATGGAGGTACATCAAGAAGAGTTGTGTGTGATATCCTGGAAGCTAGAAAACACACTGTATGAATATTAAGTAAAATCTTGAAACAAGTTACAAACAACCTGGCAAATGCATCAGCAGCAAAGGATGAGAAACTACCTGAAATGTGGTGTCCAAAGCCATGTATCTGTGAGAGAGAAAGCCTTCTCTACAGAATGTGAACCAGCATTATAATCCTTTTTCTACATTTCCATTCAGCTGTGCTTATGTAGCAATTACTTTTGCTTTACTTCTGCTATTTTTAGTTGTGCTTGTGTCTTACATGACTAAAGGTATCAGGAAAGATTACACCAAAGTTTCAATTTTCCCTCATGGCCATATCCCTGGTTTCATTTATTCACAAGATGAACAGAAGCAGATGATTTCTGGACCTCAATTTTCCTATCTCTATTCCTCAGCTCTCACCACATAAAGTCAATTTGAGCACCTTGTCTAGCATTCTGGGAGAAGAAAGAACATACTATGGAGCAAGGGTATTTGGAGGGAATTCCCACACTTTTTAATTCATGCTTGCTGCTCACTGTGAAGCCAAAAGAACAAATGGAAAATAAGTGTTTATATTTAGGATCAGTGACAGTTTGTTTAATCCAGGTTGTATCTGCTCAGAGACTGTGTCAGGCCCTTAAGCCATGAGAAACCTTTTGTTACTTTATGGATAAAATCAAGTGGATTTGGGCACAACTCTCTGCATCTGTGTAGTATAAATCTGTCTCCTGAAGGGAGAGATGCTAAACTTGATCCTTTGCGAGTTGTATGTATACTTCACTGATAACCAATTTCTATTCTGGTAATGGGCTGGTTCGTAAAATCACATTTGCATTGGGATATGCCTATTTCTCATTTGCCTACCCTTACACACTACTTCTAGAACAGTAATCTACAGAAACACCAAAAGCTTCCTGTTTTAAGCAAAGATTTCAATTTGATAATGTCACAGCTGAAGCCACAATGTTCACGTATGCTGAGCTCTCAATTCAATATGAGAGATGCCTCTTCTCCTGGCATAGGACCAACAAGAGACTGGTGGGTTTTGACACGTTCTACCCTGGTTTGTTTGTTTCCTGGGCAGGGGCTATTGTGCAATGCCAACTACTATTTTAGATGTCTAGTTAAGTCTTTTAAAATTCATATGTTTTATATCTATATTTTAAATATATAAATCAAGAGGTACTTACAGACTTGAGTAATTCCTTTCAGTAAAACAAATCGACTAAACAGAACTTTCGCTTTTGGTGGAACTGCCACTGATTTTAATGAGAGTTCATACAGTTTAAAAGTCCAAGCTCCAATCCCTCAAAGATTTAATTGAATAGCTTTATACACTTCATTAGTTTCACAGCTTTCAATGAGAATTATTGTGTACATGTCTGCCAGGATCCAAGCCTTTGTTATGACATATTCATCCTTTCTTCTACTCATACTCTATTTTATTATAAGTTATAACATTACCTTTTGTTATTATTGTTTAACACTTATCACTCAGAAAACTGTTTTCAGTTCCTTGTCACACTGTCAAATTTACCACTATTTAGAATAAATTTTTACAGGACACACATCTGTTTCAGACTAAATAATTTGAACATTTCAGCTAAGGCTCAGTCTAGACACAACAGCATTTTTTTCCACTCATGTTAAAGCAGTAAGATTTTCTTTGAGCAGTCATCATACTCCCATTTCTAGCAGAAAATGAATTTCAAACCAGCAGATGGAGTTGCCTTTATATCAGGAAGAGACTATTTGCCATCCCAATAAAAGTACACTGAAATTTGTCCAAGTCATATGCCACTGAGCAAGCAACCGCTGCTTAAATAGGTCAACACAAACCTCATATAAATTTATTTCTACAATCTACAATGCTTCATGCTTATGATCAGTGGCCAAGGGTGTGATCTGTACAGTGACCCACATGATTAAGGTATTGGTGTGATAATGCAGCTGAAGAATTGGGGCCCAAATAAGAGACAGATGCCTCACCAAAGCTGTGCATTTCTGAACAACTTTTCTGTTCTTGAATACTGTAAGATGTGGATACCCTGATGGGCTGATTACCTATATCTGGTATGCAGGGTCTCAGGGTGGGGAAGCAGCCATAGAGCTGTAATGGCAACACATGCTGCCACCACAAGTAAGCTTATGAGAGGTGCCAAATGGATGGATATAAAGGCCTGACTAGAGAGATTTCAATATCAATGGCCAAATACCACTAGACTCCATCCTTGGCAAACAGAATCCAACATTCAGCAGCCAACAATAACTGGACACACTGTACCCCTGTAAAATTAAATATGCTTCAGCCTACCATAGCTCTTCAGGATGCCTATGGCTCAAAATCAACTAACAAATGTACATGCTCAGAGCTATAAGGCTGCAGCTGTATATTCCTTACTCTCTACTATTGTGCGGCAGTGTAGGACAGAGGTAAAGAACTTGTCAGCACAACCTTAAGAGCCCCCTTCTAACAATACACACTCATACAGATACACACACAGAGATGTATTTTATATATAGATAGATATATAAGCATGCATACTTCTAGCTATAGAGCTAATTGTATCTGGAATGCATCCTGAATTTTGACATTATACTAGCACGTTATACAACACAACTAACAATTTTTAAAAAAGCTTAAAAGCTTGTCTCTGTAATAAGTATGATCATTTGGATTTGGTTTTTCTAGTGGAAGAGGGGGATGGCTAATCATTAAATGTTAGCATCTGTAAATGAGTAGCAGTTTTCATTGTTAAACTTTGAAACATGAAAAATACCCATCCCTTACAAAGTCTGTATTCCGTTCCATTGTAAAATGAGATTCTCATAGTCACCAATCTAATTGAAAGTTAAAACTGTGTCTGTTCGGCATTAACAAAGAATAAAAGGGTAAGAATGAGGTGTCTATGAGAACTACAGCTATTGACATCATCAATCTATAAATATGTCCTCTTCAAGTTGATACACGGCAATTCATTACCCCTGTTTTGATACTATTGATAATTGCTATTACTGAAAGCCCTTTGCTTCCAATTGCTAATACAACTGCAGTTCATATTTCAGATTATCTCCCAAGAAGAGAAAACTAATTTCTAAATATTTGATCATAAAAGTTGTCCTCAGGTTTTACACAGATAATTTAGTCAAATAATATCAGATAATCTTAGAGCACATTTACCAGGAAATTGCTAGGGACTCCATCTAAGCAGCATCCATTTGCATTTATAAAACTATATTGAATGTGTAGGAAAACTTTGACAGCTTGCCATATGTGATTTCATTCTGAGTCTACCTACTTTACTATCAAAAGTTATACCCTTTGAAGCATTGCCAGAATTATTTTAGCCCAGTAGATATGCTAGATGTGCCCTTTAAAAGCCATATAATTTCCTTTCTACTCTGACTAGTTCAATGTAGCATCTGCTCAGCTAAATTCCTTTGAAGGTTAAAACAAAAAAAACCCCTGTATTACAGTTCACTAAGGCGTCCAGTGTTGAATGAAGACCATGGATGCAAGAGAATACACATGAGTTAAATGAGACTATAATAGACAATCATAAAATTATCAGCTATCATGATAATATTATAATTATACACACAGAGAATAAATATTTGCATTTCAGGATAGGTAAGCATTTTATTTAAAGTAATAATCATCCCTGAATTTTATACTTCCATTCCATTATGTTGATTGTTTATATGCAAATTGTGGTGTTGCTGTGACATGGGTGCTAATTCCATCATAAAGGCTAGCATACGTCAACAACTTATTTGAAAGTAGGAAATACAAGTATATATGTATAATGTTCTTTCAAATCTTAGGTTTTTACAGTTTTTTAAAGGCACTGTTATTTTCACAGAACCTTCCCAGGTGTTTTAGACAACAATGAAGGGATAGTCCACATCATCTAGTATCATAAAGCAGTTGTGACATTTTAGAAATATCTTCAGCTTAGCTTCTTCTTTCTACATTCCTACAAATGCTATTTAATATTGAAGACTTGTGTTTTTACTAAAGAGCTGAAGGAATTTAATGAATTACATTATTTTCTTGTCTGCTCAATTGAAAAGGTTTCAAAACATATTTAAATGACAGTGTCCTTTCCTAGACTCCTGAAACCCTGCAATGTCAATTTTAATTAACGAGCTGTAAAAGTTACATATTTATATCTGGGATTTTTTTCCAATATCACTTATTATTTCATATGAACTTGCACCCTCACTAAAGAGGTTGCAGACTTTGCTGATTTGCATGCATTTATCACAAGAAGATCATGAAAATGCAGACTGGACTGTGTCAGAACTAGCCACATCCCTGTCCAAATTAGGTACAGCACTAATGTGCTTATACCAGTTTAATAGGTCCTAAAAACTTAGAATGGAATAACCGTAATTTGTTTTACAACTCTGTATCTTAGTGGCCTTCTGTTAAACACATAAGATCTTTCTTCCCAGTCATAAGTTTAGATAAATCAAGAGGAGTGTAATGATATAAAAAAAGAAGAGGAGGAAAGAACAGGTATTAGGGGACTGGCTTTGATGTATCCAAATAAAATATCTGGAATAGCCTTCATCAGCTTGTCCAATTTGAAGTGTACAAAATTCTTTCTGTAGATCGATTTTTGCCAAAATGCAAGAAAAAGAAATCCTTAAACTTGCAATGAGCATGAAAGAGAGGCCCATCTCTGTGGAGCTCTCTGTGGAAACTGGAATTTGCTTACATGCATTTCAGTGACTGAGTTACTTTCTATTTTCAATTCTTCCCATGAATTGCCTTCTGAGGGGAAGGCACTGTATACTTAAGCAACAATACATCGAAACTAAATTTGGGAGCTGACAAGGAAGACATACTCAATCAGAAGGTAGGAAACAGATGGCTTTAAAATAAAAATATCATAATTGTTCCCCCCTCCCAAACAGGCAACCAACCAAATGTATACCTATCACAACAGAAAAATTTTCCAATACATTGTTTTAGACAACCATGCTGACCCTGAAAATTGTCAGGTCGTTGGAATGCATTTTTCTTAGTGGTTAGACACTACTTCATCTACACAACAAATGAAATGACTATAAATAAAGTATATAGCATTTGCAATTAGTGTAGGAATCCTTTAAAATGCATTAACAAAATGTTGATTCAGATTAACTCAATCTGAATATACACACTTGGAAACAGGACAGAGAAATCAAGCTATCATATGACCAACATATTTAAAAACAGTCAGCCAATTTATAACCAATTTAGGGAACAAAACCAGAGTAATCAAACTATCACCCTTATTCAAAGTACTAGTTTCTTACAGGGAGAGAGGGACTGCTCAATAACTTCCAGAAAAATCTCTTTATTCCCAGTGTAACATAAGGACTATGTTGACAATATGTACTAAAATGAGAACTATTCAAAAACCTGTGGAAACTTTCCATTGACTTCCAGGCTGTGGATTAGACTCATGCCAGGTAGGAGAATCAAATGCAGGAGGGAAAGCTACTGTTTCTCCAACTGCATTAATATTTTTTAAAAATGGAAACATCTCTTTGTACAGACTTCGAGTCACGACTCTTACATGCTGCCTCAATATGTGGAAGACATACATTTACAATATTCATCATATCTTACGCATATGTCATGGAAGTTCAACCCGAACACATGGATAGCTTCGTTGTCATTCAAGGATTGTCAGGAATGTAGATGGTTTTTTTTATATTTTGTTTCTACTATTTATACATGGATAAGTGCTGTACCAAAAGAGGTATCTTTCTGAAATGTAGTATGCAAAGGTATAGACTACACCTCACTATACTGGCTACATCCTAATTCAGCAGTACTCAGCATAGAAAATACTCTTGTCATTCAAAAGACTGAAAGACAGATCTTAAACACAAAATAATTAACATGTGTTGGAGGGAGGGGTAATAAAAATACACTTTATTAGCACATTTATTAATGCACAGGCTTCAAAAATTATCTGGAATGCAATATGAGCATAATACACCATACTAGTTTACAGACACTATATTAGTTTATAGATCCATGTGATCCCATTCAACTAGAAAGATGAGCCAGTATTTCCCCTTTCTATTTTACTGTTGTCAAACAGGCATTTTACTGTTGATCAGGTGATGTTTGACTGTAGCTTAAAAGGCCTGGCTATAGTTCCATGATATTCCCAGAAAGTCTCAGACATCTCTTAAATATAAAAGTAAACTTTTAGCACTCATGATAGCCAATGCAAAAAGAAGTGTTGAAAATGTAAAGCCATAAACACTGGGGAAAAAAAATGTTAATAAGCCCCTTAAAATATTATATTAATATACTTAATAACTTGAAACCAGTCTTATTATCTGAGTCGATGTTGGGGTATAAGTTCTGAATATCAAGGGTTGGCAAGATTTATTTTGGTTGGTGAGAAAGAAGCAGCATGTCTTATGACAGTTCTGATTCTCAGTTGCTGAGCAGGGGCAGTGTGCTGTGTGTCTTCTCTGCCTTCCTCTTCCTGTCTGCTCACACTGAAGAGGCATTTCTTTTGTCTGTCTCGATCACACTATTTTGATTACCTCTCCCTCCAAATGCTTCCTGTCTCTAGAGAACATAATTCTTGCTCTTAGACATATCCCCTCACTGCTGAAGGAAGATATTTTCCCTCCTTGCTTTCTGCCTTCAGTTTCTAACTCTGGGCAAAGGAAGTTTATCACTCCACTCTTTTTCCACATCTGAGCTCATGTCTTTTGAAAGGGAAAATGTAGTCCTAGCTTTCCTCTTCCTCATAGCTGGTTTTGGCTATGCTATCACTGCTAGAGCAGCTTGCTCCATCTGTTCCCAAACCATTTAACTATGTCCTCAGTGGAACTGCAGTAGACTGTGTGCTGGGATGGATCCTCATGGCAGACCTTGATGACATACCTTGTAACAGAGTATTAAACTGGCTCTTCTATGGATTCATCTGCAGACGATCCTTCTGTGGCAGTGCCATAGAAAAATAAGTAATTAACTCCCAAGGTTACTTGCAGGTAGTTCTGAAGGTATGAGCAAATGGCAGAAATAACATGTGAATACTGTTGAGGAACTCAGCTGAGCAACAAAGGTAAAGTAAGGGTTCACATTAAAACTGACAACTTTGCTGCTGCTCTTTATCCCTGTCCACTAAGTGCAGAAACCATCTGGGTACATCTCCTCTCATGCTGTAACTTTACCAGGAAGCTGGTGTCAACCCCTGTGCAACGGGAAACATAGGCAGAGGATGTCTTGGATGGCATCCTGGTTGAAATGCCAGAAAAAAATACAGGAAAATATAAGGTTAAAATGCTAAGGCAGCATAGGTCTATTGTAAGGCAAGTGACAAAAGAATGTAGATTAGCACCAGGGGAGCTAATGGACATGATTGCCTTGAATTTCCACTACAAACCCTGGGGATTAAGCACCATCAGACTTTGACTTGCACGTTCCCTTGGCTAGATCTCACACTAATTCTGCAGTGAAGACATTCTCCACAGAATTTGAAATGCTCCTCTGAGGAGAGGAGGACTCCGCTGTTAACTCTGAAAACAGAACATGTAAAGCCCTGACAGAGGCTGTAATAATACATGATGCTGGCAAAACCAGATTAAGACATATCTCCTGTCCTTGTTCTGAGCTGCTTGTTCCTGATCTTGTGCTTTCATATGCAACCTCTTAGTTGAACTGGTAGAACTGACAATGAGGATTTGCAGTGGAAGATATCACTGAACTGGCATGAGTTTAAAATAGGGGTTTTTTACAAAAAATTTGCAGGGTTATTTTTAGCCAAGATTCATTCAGTGATGTGTTTTTAATATATACAGGCACATTTTTATTTATTTCATAACCTTAAGCCAATCCTTGAGTTTCTTTGGCCTGACCCGTCCTTTCTGAAATGTTTGGAATGGGAATTCTGCTGAGTGAAAGAACCCACACTGTTTCACTGCTACAAATCTCGAATCATTTAATACATGGCAGAATATTTGAGTTAGGATTTTCACTTGCCCTGACTCAAGCACAGATGTAAAAGAGAATCAGTCTTTAGAATCAGTGTGTCTTGTAAGCATTCAAAAGCATGTTTTCTTACTATTAATCGAAATCTATTAATTATAATTTATTTATTTTTAGAAATGAAATTTTGATCACTCACCAGTAGAATTACTTTTGACCTTACTATTAAAATCTAAAATACTTAGTTAATTTTTAAGGTTTTTTTCCTTCCATCTCTAACGTGCCAGAAGAGCATGGAAAATCTCTGTATGCCAAATTTGTATGTTTCTTACCAGTATCTGTTTATCTCTCACAATTATTCCACAGCTGGTTGTTTTACTAAGTGGTTATATACAGAACATTCTCCAACTCCCACGCAAATATGCTACAATGCAATAGAAAAAAAAAAAAAAACCCTAATCTGTAGCAAATTTGGATAATATAAATGTTAATTCAGGGAAACTCTTTGTCTTTGTTTTAATAGGAAAGACAAACATAAAATAGCTAAATTGTCTTAACTATTTTGTGCAGACATTTTTCTTAAAACAATCTGAAAATATTGCATCCACTAGAAAGCAAATTGTCTGATTGCTAATGTCCTCAGTCTTACTTACTTAGTACTGGAAAGAGTTAAAAATTGCAATGAAAATACCTTATCAAAATCTTATTTTTAACATCAAATGCTAGAAATTATTAAGTGACATGAAAATATTTCAGCCTTCAAGCATTAAACCAATGAGGCTGTATTTTATTGCATGGAGAATCTGTGATTCATTTTAACCAGTGAATCCATTCTGCATAAAGGCTTTCAATGTTTCAGCCTCAATGGCTGGTAAAATATGTTCAAAAGAATAAATAAGGGAAACATGATTCTCATGTAAAATGACATTTTGGATTCCTTTAGTTAGCTCAACAGAGAGCTATATTCAGTAGAGCCTATGAGACAATACTGTTGGCAGTATTCAAACACACTGCAGAAGAATAAGCAAAACAATTTCATCAGTAACAATAAGTTAATATCAAGTTTAAAAAATCAGTAAAGCATCACTATCTACTGCATTTGGACTGACTACAAAGTGACAGTCAGTGGATTATTCCACGGATTTCTAATGCTGAAAATTTTGATGGCATTTACTAGCATAACCTTTCAACTCTGAGCACATCAATAGAAGCAGACAGTGGTTTGAAATATGATTCCTTGCAGATAGCATATCGTCATTCATCTGACTATGGTGCTCTGTGCTCCATTGCACAAACAGCGGCTCACCCACTTCTGAGAGGACACTAATAAAAAAGGCATCAATTTTCAGCTCTAGTACTACTGTGATCTCTTTATATGTTCGACATCCAACATTAAATTAAAATGCTGTTATAAATCCTACTTTCTGAATCTGGAATGAGTGTTGGGTTTTTGTCGCATGAGACTGCAGCAAATCTTGTCAAAAGCAAGGAAGCACATCTTGTTCACTCAGAATTAATGTTGTCGATGAAGGAGGTAAAAGAGGTTGAATATGGTGAACTGTGGGTGTCAAAGGCAGTAGGTGAAACAGCTTTGGGGTACCGAACAGAGCATAACATTTGTTGCTTTCAGTAGGATCCTAATCAGTAATTATAATTAACAATTACTAACTACACATGAAAACCACTTTGTTTGATGTATAAAATACTTCTAAAAAATCCTGTAAATCTTTACATGCCCTCATTTCTCACAGTTTGTCCAATACATTCTTCTGTGCTAGGCAAAACCAGTTTTGTAATAACCAGATAAAATAGGCTGTGTTTTGAATCACTTCAAGACCATACAGTGAAGTTTGTTACAGAGTGTCTATTCAAAATTATGCATATTGATGTTGATGCTCAGGATTTGTGCCAGCTTGTCATTTGCACTTGAGTTGTCTTAAAAGTTCTTAGTATGGAATATGGAATTAAAAAAAAAAAAGGCATAAAGAAAAAATTATTAGGCACTGATGTGAAACACTGTGACAATGGCAAAATCTTTTCCTGAGCAAAAATAAATCTGTGAACAGTGAGAGTGAGAAAGACTGCAGGCAGGATATTTCTGGTATGTAGAAGAGTGCTATATGTTTTGTAGTCTTTCAACTGTGACTGATAAACTCTGATGACAAGTATCCTTTCAACTGTGACTGATAAACTCTGATGACAAGTATCCTTTCTCCTTTAAGTGCTAAGCTAAGCTACAGTGAAGGCAATAATGGCTTCGGCAAAGATACTGTGTCTATAGCTATTTTCTCTCGTTCAGTTCATTCATAATTATGAAGAAAAAACCCAAGCTTGCCTTTTTGGGGGTGGGGGAGTACCTTGAAGAGTGGTTCAATATCTGAATTGAACAGAGGAACTTTTTCCCCCTAAGGATCCTGGCTGAAGAAACCTTGACATGCACAAAGTCAAAACCTAGACAAAGTTGCCCTGGTGAGAACGATAAGGTCACCCGTGGGATTGCTCAGATTATCTCTGTCAAGCACTTGGACAGCATGCAGTCAAATGATGCATCATGCAGTCATTTTCGGGGGGGGAAATCAATTTCTTCACCAGGTCGCTATTTGCTTTTCAAAGTGCCCTTGTAGGCCTTCACCACCAAGCATTTATCAATTTAAATGTTGTAAATTGATAATGTGCCACCGTGCCTTGTACTGTTTCTGAATTATTTTGATACTTGTATTTTCTCACCGCTCTCAAAATCCTCAGAGCCATTCTATTTCAATAGAGCTCCTCCTTGACTCACTCCTTTTAGCAAAAAGATAATAGTAAATAAACTTTCTTATGCTGAACATTAAGGAAAAACTTCTTTAAAGAGCACATGACCAATGCAGAATTTCCCAGGTTTTTATTTACTAATTTATTTACTAATTTTATTTACTAATTTGAAGTGCACAAACTATTAAAAATTATCAATGCTAGTGCACCAATTTAATAAATGAGCAGAAATTATCATTCTGCATAGTAGCATTCAAATTCAGAACACTAAGACAATGACAACCACAACAAAAGTAAGCTCTTTTCTCAATTGGTTATTGTCTAGATATTCTTAAAAAAAAATAATGTAATTTTCCTGTGAAGTACCTGGCTTTTGTTGTTATTTTATTTCTTGAATTTTTAAAATATTATTTTTTTATTGAGATAATGGTATAGGGGGAGAATAAGGTAGAACTTACAGAATGAATGCAAATGTCAAGATTGCTTTACGTTATTTTTTAAGCAAACAGAGCACAAAAGCAATCCTTTAACCATCTACTAACCTCAACTTGATTTGCATTGAAAAACAAGTAGAGCATAGTAGTTGTAGTTTGTGCTTCGTAAAAGCAAAAGAAATACATGGCAGTTGCAAAGCATTCTTACCCTCCAGTGATTTATTGGCCCTCAGCCAAGTTATCAGGGGAATCTAATTCTTCTTTATTATTCAAATAAACTGCATTTGGCACCATGGTTCCTTTCCAGAATTGCCTCACAAATAGACTGAGTACTGTCATTTATCTGACCTTGTACTTGTGTGCTGTAGCTATAATTTTATTTGCCATTTCATAGAAAAAATGCACAGAAAGCCAAAATAAGAAGATAGGTTATGCTACTAGTAACACAGTACACATGTAATATACCTGTTGGTTTTGTCTGCTTTGTTTTAGAAAGGAAAAAACCTCAACAATTTATTCCTTTTTTTTTCCCTTCTTCATCTCTATTATCTCCTATTATGCCTGCAGCTGCATTGCTCCTTTTTAGTGAGCTCTGTTTTCAACAGGCCAACTTGCAAACCTAGTCTGTCCCCTGTACAAGTACGAGGAAAAGTAGAAAATATTTTAAGGTGTGGACCTGACAGAGGGCAAGCAATGGATAATAGCCCTGTTGATTACAACTGTTGGTGAGAGCTGATTGAGAACTTGTTTCCTGAAAGCAAAACTATCCCTAGCCAGCTTATCAGCCCATAATATTTTCTATTGAACCTGAAACCTCGTATGTCTGATATCTTTATCCTTTTACTGGATAGATTTTTCTCGCTATTTGTTACTATTTGTGTTTCAGCAAAATTTTGGCCTAAGTCTCACAGAGACTTTGCAAAAGAATTGAAATCTCTTAGGTAAACACTGATATTGACTTAGTGATTTGAGTGCCTCCTCAATGTCCGGATATGGTGATTCATCTTAACCATCTACTGATTTCTAAAATGAAATCAGGGACTAGGTATTCAAAAATATGGCAGTTACCTTGATATAAAAAAATCACCTGCTGACTTGAAAATGTCAGAAAATAGATACATATGAATGCAAAACATTTTTACATCACTACAGAGGTGCAGTGTAAAAAGCTGTTTGTATTGGCAAATGGGTAAGCTACATCATCAGAGGGCATGTTGTCCAACCCAGGGAAGAAATCCTGCCTGTATTGCATGTTTCTAGACATGTCTGGATCTTCCAACCAATACTACAGTTCCTGCAACTACTGAATACTGTGAAGTATGTTGGACAATTTCAGGTTGCCCTGAGTATAATTGAGCTATGACAATTTATACAAACTAAGTATATAACTGGGAGATTTTAGTCCATTTCTGCTGCTTTTATTCTCTTTCTTCTCTCACTCATTATTTTCAACTAACTTTTTGTCTTTCCCTCTACTTTGAAATGCATCTCTATTATCTGAAACTGCTCTGACTTCAATTCCACAGTGTACTATAAAATCCATGTCTCTCAAACTAACTTAAAATTCCTAGTTAGTGTTAGCTGGAAGATAAGCTGTTCAAACCATATATATCTAATGGTGTCTACATGCAAGGTACATTCATTGTAATGTCAAAAGTGTATTTATTGTAATTTTTGTTTTCTGTTCAAATATACTGTTATTTTTGCCAGGAGTAACTTTATTATCATCATTGGCAGGCTACTTCCCAAGACACTATTTTATGAGATTTCTTTACTATTAGCCCTGCAGCTATCTTAGAACATCAGCATCCATTTGTTTTGTATCACTGGCTCAATGTTCAGAAAAGAGAAAAATTGGGTTCCATGAAAAACTGTTTTCACCTTCCGAGATTCAGTATAGGGAATATTTTCCTTTAGCTATGAGACATGACATTTTGCTTTACGAGTACAAAATATATTGTACGCTATTTCCATGCATACTAGTTAGAAAAAAAACCCCAAAAACCTCAACCAAACAAGGATGAAGTCTCTAAGTAGGTATGTGGCTAGAAAGTAAGACTCCAAAGACGGTACTTGAGGAAGATGATTCAAATAAAGTGCTTATAATGTACATCCAAACTTCCTGAAGTGCAAAATTACCTAGAGGTTCTATATAAATATATAGTTGGGGAGTATCAGGGTAAGGACCTATCAGTGTTTACCTGCAGTGCAAAAAAATGCAACACCACGTGTATCACATAGCACCATTCCAGAAATTCTGAATTCATGAGTATTTTAAGATTTTTGTAATGCAAACAGTAGCATTTCCATGTATAGTTTGAGAAATCATTTATGGATATACATGATAATTTTTTTTGTTAGAAATAAAACTTTCAATAGTGATTTAGTAACTAACCAGTAGCTACAGCATTTCTTTTGTCATTATTAAGAGACCTAGCTATATAATATTACAAAAAGGGAACAATACATTGAAACTATAAATACAGTAGGTCTGAGAAATACAAAATGTCTTCATAAAGACAGAAGAGAAGAACAGAGATAATAAGATATTTTAGTAGATCTCAATATTGTTATATTAAAATACACAGTCCTGGTTCAGATTTTTGGTAATTTGTTCATCAGTGCTTCCAGTAGTGAATGCAAAGAATCAAATACTCTTAACATGCAAAGAAAATTGCTTTATTTATCTGAAACCTTGCTTGAAATGTATATGGGGATCAAGATGAAGTGTTATCTTAACAACATGATGTAGGTTCAGAGTAAGGAAATATTTCCCAACTCCTTTAGTTAAAAAGACAGTGGCAGAAAATCCTTTTAACAAGAGACTAGCATAGGGTTAAAGCCAATTTTTTCTTGAACAGATGATATTTCAGATGGCCACACTATTCCAGATGCATCAATTTCCTTGAAAATCCAATCCATATATGTGCATATGCTGTGCTGGCAGGAGGACTGACTGAAATGGCCAAAACCCAAGAGCTAATATTCTTTTGGCCAGAATAATGCAATTATTATTTTCCTAGCTATCAGTCTAAGCATACAGAGCCATCTGTTATGCAAAGCAAACATACACATCTCAATTACAGAAAATGCAGTTGCCTTGACAGAATTTGGATTACACCACTAACCAGGGCTGTAAAATTTGTTTCAAGCTAGTGTATAATGGATGCCTTTCAGGAGTTTCCTAATTAGCATTTACCTGCTTAAACTCATTATGCATCCTTCTTCTTCACTGGCTTATAAAACTTTGTTGGATACTATGCATAAAACAGATTAATACAAGCAAGAGACAGTAATAAAATTAAAGTTCCAATTCTTTACCATATTAGAAACATGGTGGCACACCAATTTCAAAAATTTGATATTCTTGATACGAACTCCCAAACAGATTAAGGCAGGGATTAAAGTCTATTACAAAACGAGAGACTTTAATGAGAGACAAGAATACTGATATGAGTTAGAAACAGCTCTGTTTCCATTGCTATCATTTGGTTTGCTAAAGCCAGCACAAAATAACAATTACTGAACTTATTACTGCCAATTGCTTGCATGTTCTTTGAGGAGTTAATGAACCTCTATACAGATTCTCACCATATAATATTTAAAATCAGTCATTTTCTGTACCAATAGTTAAAATTTCCCATTCCATTATTTGAGGTATAGTAAAACTGACAGTTGTCAGTGCGAAGAGTTGCCTCCTCATAGCAGTATGGGTCCAAATTTAAAGGAGCTGAAATAAATACTATCTCAGTTTTTCTTTTTCTCCTCAGGGTGACTGCAATAAAAGTAGATTATCCTACTCTGAAAATCATCACGCAAAATCTTTCTGCCGCATTTCTAAGTACAATCAGAAAGAAGCTATCCTTCCTAAACATTTCTGAATGCTGCAGGATTAAGAATAAGCATCAACAAGCAGCTTTCCCCCCACTTTTATCCTGCCCTTTAATCTTTGAAAAATAGTTGTCAGCAATTAAATAAAAAAAAAAACAACCAAAACCAACAAAATTATATTTTCTAAATTGGCCTTTTCATATTAGTGAGTATTTCTGAAAGTAGCAAAATGTGTCCTTGTTGGATCCCCCCCTGCAAGACATTTTAATGGTCTCTTTCAGCATTTCTTGACTCCAAATGACTCCCTGTCATCGTGTCAGCTCCCTGGATAATGCAGGGTACTCCATAAACATCCAGTAATAGGACACAAGGGAAGTATCTATTAGTGTGTCCCTTTCCTATCAGGTATAGAGGTTTAAAGTTCAAAACAACTGAGAAAAGAAACTTCATTTGTTCTCAATAAATTAATAATGATCCTTCATGGCAAAAAGTTTTCAGGCACAAGTTTGTCTTGTCTCAACATCCAATACTGATAGATATGTTTTTCAATTACTTCTCAGGTGGAACTGGATGAAACTTTAAATTAATACAATAATCCACACAAAATACAGAAACCAAATTATTATTTCTTTTAAAATGATATGCAGAAGAATGCATCATACACAATTATGTTCTAGAATCAAAGGCATGTACTTACTTGGGACAGGCCTAAATAGATGGAGACAGTCTCTGAAATGTACAAAAATTTTCCTTCTTGATTTAGTGCAAATACAAATCCATCCAGGGACTACAGAGTAAGAAAAAAAGAAAAAAGTGAATAGATTAATAAAAAATAGATCCAAAAAAAGTCATCACAGAACAAATTGAAGAAAATTATCTGATTTCTGTGAGAGTGTTTTTAACTTGAATCCTTAAGACCATTCCTTTATATTTTACCTACCTATTAACAAACAGCATATGAGCTTATTCCAAAGGACTTATTGTCATACTTCCATCTGTCATATACTGTATAAAATGTATCTAATTTGCATGATAGAGAAATACAGACAAATAAAATATCCTTCAATTAATTTTTTTACAGGAAGAAATAAATACGAAAACGAAAAAAACCTTCCAATCAAATGGTATGTAAGAAGATCCCCCTCATTCACCAGAGTCAGAGCAGAGAATATCCACTTCCAAAAAGTGGAAAAGAGAAGATAAAATCCTAGCATCACTCAAACCACTATGGACCACAATAATTTATTAATTAATTGAGGATTACACACATACGTGTGTGCGCGCACACACACACACACCCCATTTTCCTTTAGGGAGACAACAAAAAAAAGCCAGTCAGCAGATTACTGTCAAATATGTTTACATCTTAGGTCTATAGAAATGTTATGAATTTCATCCCTTTGGTGTAAAACTCTATATCAGATTTTATTGTGACAGGTTCGAGTCTTTGGATGTGGTTTCCATTATAACTGCAAAATCAAAATACGACTGTAGAGATTAATGCACACCTTTTGAAACATGAGTGCAGTTAATAAACAAAGGCCTATATTCTGAACTGACACATGGAGCAAATCACTGCACATCAAGAAGGAAATATACCTCTAGGAATAAGAGAAAATGTTCACTAGAAAGAAACTGTCTTTCATACACCGTATGTGCCTTTGCTTTTATGCTTTTTACGAGGCTGATTATTGGCAAACAAGCATTTACTATTGCAAGAGCAAAACCACAAGATTTCAGAAATTAGAAATGGTAACAACTCAGAAAATAAGAAAAACCCCAAATGTTGGGATCAATTATAAACAATCCCAAAAAATCCCATCCCAAATATAAAAGTACATGTAAAGTAATAATATAACTGTAGCATTTGGGAGATGAACCTGGTTTTGGAAGAAAAAAAGAAGAGACGCACAAAAATTTGACGGAGATACATAGTGACAAAGTCATGTAATCATTTCATTCCTTTTAATACAGAACAGTGACTTCTGAGGGGTTTTAATTTTTTTATTATGCTTCTTGATTAATTTCTAACATGCTTCTGGTCAGAAGCTGTCTTTGGCAAGTGTTCACTCCTCTCTGATGTAATAAGTGCTGGAATTAGTTCAAAAATCTACGTTTTCTAAAAAAATAAATGACATATTGGAAAACAAGCCCTCACTAAAGACATTGCATTAATGAAAGGCTATAATTTATATTTGTGAATTAATAAAAATGTAAATCTGCATAGATTTCCTTCATGTAAAACCATTTATATTATGAAAGCCATTTATGGTCTGTTATAAATCATCATAATTTCTTTTCAAATGATTAACATCAGTTCTTGAATTTTAACATCAAGAACAGGTGGAAAATTTGGAACAGTGAGGTTCAAACTTATATCTGTACAAGGACAATCAAAACGTTTACACATTTGATCTCTCCCACTCTCTATCATTTCTTTTGCTACTATTCACTTTCTCCATCACAGGAAGATCAGAAGAGTAAATCTTTAAAGGTCTTGGTTTAAGTTTTCCTGATGTTCTGTCCCATGTTCCTTTGAGGAAATTGGTTTAATCCTGTGTAAGAAATAAAACTGGTAACTGTGACCCCATTTCCCTGGTCACCTATAAGCTCTCTTGCTGGAACGCAATTCTCCATAAGCAACCATAAACTGACATACCGAATCAGAGTAATGGCCTATGTGCAGTGGTGGGTTTTCCTGGGTCTGACAGTGTGTACCTAGATACTTCAGAACTGCATTTCAAATATCCGTAACAGTTATGCAGGTAATGACAAGCCTAGTAGAAGTTTCTTTCTAACATCAGTTGTTACTAGCTGACATGACCATGATATCTCACATTCTAAGTATTTTTTATAACTGAAGTGCTTAAAATTTTGGTGATTTTTTGAATCCTGTTATGTTCTTGGCTCAGTGGTATCTTGAGGAAAGAAGTTTCACAGGTTATTTGTGTATCACATAAACCCAACTTTCTTTTTCTTAGCTTTTTTACATATCCAGGCTATTAGTATGTTCCCCTTCCTCTTTTATTTGAGAATTACATACAGCTGCAGCATATTTATGATCTGTTCTGTTTAGTACGCTGCGTTACTGTGTAATTATCTGGCATATCTCGATAGAGTTTTTTAAGAACAGCAAAAAACACTTTGCTGAGTCACTGATGGCTTTCCTGCTTTTTTTCTATGCATCATCTTATTTAGAAATGCCAGCTTATTAGTGCAACAGAAGTTTGAAGAAAGCTTTTATTACTGATTAGCCAGAAGTGTTTTCCTTAGTGTTGTTTCAGAATTGGCTAAACCAATTTTGCTGGAAAAATATAAATAAATAAAACTATTTCTGGTCAGCATTATTGTACAGAGAAATTTCAACCTTCATTGCTTAAGTGTGGAAAGTCATCAGCAACTGGGAAGAGTGTTAAAGTGGGAAGTGTTAGACATCTTAAGTACTTGCTACTTTGCCGTGGCATTGTCTCTGATTATCTCTGTTAAACAGTTTTAATTCTTTACCTTTTTCTTCCTTCTTTCTGTGTGAATATTCCTTACTTTTGCCTCCTAGGTTTACAAGGGATGTACTAAGTAGGCACCACTGATGGACAGGCAGGATTAATGCAGCATACCCACAACCCATTTAGCTTCTTGTGTCATTAGTCACTTCCCCTGACATAAAATTAGTTCATTATGCCAACTGAGATTACTAAATTGTGGTCAGTCCTTCTTTGTCCATTTCCTTTTCCACCTCCCTGAAGTTATGCTTGCGTACAAATACTGACCAAATTCAGCATTTTGTTCAATAGAGCAAAATAATAAAGTTTATTTAATTGTATTTTGAAAAAGCCACTTATTAATAGCTAACTGAACAGCTAACTACTTCCATGCCCAAAATACAAAGACATTAGAAAAAAGGCCCCGAATACTAAGAATAAGTCCTAATACCTATGAAAAATTATAATAGGGGAAGAAACAGCCACCTTCTGATGCAAGGCAGTTCCTCCCACCAGTATGAAAGAGCTGAGATGGACCACTTTTGTGACAATGTTGTTGTTCCTTATACAGGTCAAACAGTAGTTCTGAAGGACTGTCTCATTCGTTATTCATACGAATTATTTATGAATATTTATTATTTAAGTAATGCGTGTGGAAATTTTTCAATTTTTTATAAAGTGTATGTCCTTTGTGCATGCCAAGAGAGCAGCAGTCTTCAGAGAAGGTGGCAGGCAACGTAACAGAGGTTATGTTATATACTGAAGAAGAGTATGTGATACCATTGTATACTACCTATTTACAAATAATTTTGTTTAAATAATATATCTCTGGAAGTATTAATCATATTTCATATGTATAACTAAGGACACGATAAATGTGAGAAGGTTACTGGATTTAGTCAGCACTCAAGTCTCTCTTAAAATGAGCACCACCATGCAATTTCCAGCCAAAATTTCTGAACAGTTTCACTGTAGTTCAAAGGCAGATAGGATTCCTGTTTCTGATGTTCCACAGTTATCATCAACTATAATCTAGAAATAGGGCCTGCAGAGGTAACTGCTTTCTCATAAAATATCCTATTTTCACTGAAGCAGAGGCCATGAATATAAAAATAGAACGTCTTCTTTTAGGAAAATATTCTTGAGTTAATTTATTTTTTATTTTTATAAATGAAGTTGGCTATCACGAACTCAGTTCTATCCCATCTAGTGTGGCAGGTAAAGAAGGGTCATGTTGACCCCAAATGCCAATTTTGACACAATCCAATATAAGGAAGAGTGGCTACTTCTTGTTTAAACCTACACTTACTGGTTTTATGCAAAATGTGATTAAAGCTGAAGTTCCTTAGTACTTTTGATTTCAGAAAACCATTATGTATTATGCTGTTTCAATCACCACAGGCTATTTTTTAATTTATTTCTTTTAACTGCCCCACTGTTTTCAACAAGCACCAATTAAGATTCTGGGGTCAAAGGGTTAATTACATCTTCTTACCCACTATATAGAATTTTCTGATTATTAACCAAGGTTGGATTAAGATGAAAAAGAACCGACACAAATGTTAATGCTTGCCCCTCCTTGAGAAGATTTATCATAATACCATGCTGAAATCTATATGCTTTCCTCAAAGCTATTAGAGAATGAAATCTTAGAGGAAACACTAAAATAAATGCTTTAAAGACATGTGAGTAACTGACAGAGCGAGATTTCTTATTCCTGAAAACTGTTTTAAACTAGCCAGACAGGACTGATACAAGATTTCCTTTGTCGCATACCAGCAAGTCAATGCGGTAGACATGAAGGAAGTGAGTACTCAGATGTAAAAGTCACTAGCTACAGGACCTCTGAATAATAATGCCAGTAATTTTAATTTATATCCTCTGACATCAGAATAATATGAAAATGTAAAGCACAGGTTTTTAACCCAAAATACTAAGTGCCACTTAGACCTTTTTTAGAATAGTGAGGTTATTTCCTGTCAGAATATGAAACCCACTGTACCACTTTGACCGAATATACACTAATGTATAATGCATCATACTAAATGGATTTATATTTGTCAGAGAAATTTTGTCCCAGCCATTTTTGCATATACCCACTACAGGCAAATTTAATTCACTGGAGTCTTACTACAGTGTCCTTCTGGAGAATATGCTCATATTTCATAGTACCCATGAAGTCCCTAATTCTTTCTCGTGTATTCCAGTGTTGCAACAAACCCTGTTACCCTGACCTAAACTCCAGTTAGAATGAAGAATTGCCAGTAGGCTAGGTTATTTTAATGACAGATTATTCTAAACTAAGCCTTCGCCATCTGTTCCACCCCCTAATTATGAATGCAAAAAGAATGTATTTCACAATTACATCAGTTAAAAGATATACATGATATAAATTCACGCATGTGTTCTTTGTCCAATGTTAGTATGCATCTGTGATGTTTTCTCATCATTCAGGCCCTGATCAGGAGATAGGGGCTGGGGAAGGGAATACTCCCTCTGATAAAATAGATTGAGATACTAAAATTTTCCTCGTAAACAGATCATCTTAATTAGAATTTTTCACTGTTATGACATAATGATATTATAACTGGAGCTGAGCATTAATTTGAGGACAAAGCCTGTCACTAATTAGACATACAACATTCAATAACAGCAAAAATATTTTACTCCTGTTTTAAGAGAGAGGCAGTATTGGATGAATTCACATCTACAAAAGCAAATAATTTATTTACTATGTTACAGCATGGCTAAAACCCCCATGATTTACTGAAGACAGCACCAAAGGTAAGTTTCATTTCAACATGGCAACCATCCTTGAATGGGGTTTAAAATAAAATAAATGGTGACTGACAGAAATCTGATCCAAGGCCTCTGTGCCTATCTACCATGCTCTCAGTATTAAGATACCAGAGTAATATCCTTCATCAACACCGAAAAACATATAAAAGAATAACTATTTAGGTGGAAAATCTGACCTTGGGATTTCACAATTAAGTACTATGAGACAATTGGAGTATTATTCCTGGAAATAGGATTTTTCTTGGGATATATTTGAAACATATGAATAAAAATGAGCAACTAAAGTTTGACAATCCTCTGCTTTAGAAAAAATATCTAAAAACTTTATTCCTCCTTTTCAGTCTTTTTAATCCCATGCAGAAAACAAAACAAAAGCCCAAATAAAATAAAAAGGCACAGGATTTATTGCAGTGTTCCTTGGACTACAAGCTTTTTACCACTGAGTAAAAATCCCAAGATCAAACACATAGAAAATCCTCTTTTCGACTCATACCACTGTCATTCTTTCAATCAGAGTCCACAATAACAGTTATATAGCTACATGACCATAGACTCCTTGTGAATCACTGACACATATTTGGCAACAAAACAGCATGTATTTGGCACCAAAGCAACTACAGTAAAAACATGAGGTAAGAGGACAAGCTCAAAGGATGTGGTTAGAATGGACTTCAATGCCAGCTTCCTAATTAGTCTTCTTCGTGCTCTTTGCTTGTGTGGTCAGTATGCAATTTATGACAACAAGGAAATGCCAAAAAATAAATGTGTCAATAATAAGGAGGTCTGCTTTATAGCTCGAAGCCAAGAAATGAAGGAGGAAGAATAAACTTTACTGATTCCCTTGATGCATTTTTCACCAGACTTACAGAATAAGTATGTTTATGTAACCAAAGCAGGAAAAATTTTCAGGGGCAGATTTACTACTTGATCAGAAAAAAAAAAAGATTTTGCTCCAGATCAGATCCACTGCAAAAGTGGAGAGTGTAGAATAGAAAAGTTCAGAGGCAAGAGTAAGTTTAAAGATGGTAGTGGAGTTCTTAAGGTGTAGTCCCAGGTTTATTTACTGATAATAGATTGACAAATATCAATTTGATGAGCCTGATAGAGATGAGCCTGATAATCACAGGAAGATACAAATCCCTAAGCAACAGCAGTTCAAGAAAAAAAATCAGAGATTAAGAGTTTGACAATTTTTTGTATGTAAAAGGAATAAAGTACTTTTAGGGATCTCTATCCTCTAGATAGCAATTTAATTTTGTTTTTCTAGAAGGCCATTTGATATTGCAGCAAAGGCTTAAACCATCCTGACTGCAGAGAGGAAACTGCACCATGAAAGCTATTAGACTTGATGAAAAGTTGGCGGCACAGCAGGGGAAAAAAAATATCCTTGGGTTACATTGCAATGCTTTAGGAGCAAGAAACAGTGAGGCTTACTAGGGGGGGAGGGGGGGGAAAATCCAGGACAGACAGCTTGCACTTATTCTGCACTCAGTTTATCACACGATATTTTTTTTTTTTTTTGGCAAACTCCTTCATATATCATGCAGACAACTGTACCAATGCCAAAATACAGGCAAGAACAACAAAATTTAGTTAAATGATAGAAGCCAGATGATCTTTAATTATCTCTGTGAAATTTTTTGATCAAGTACTTGCTCTGTTTTGCTATATCCTCTATAACTCTGCTCATTATTATGCTTCTCTTTGATTACCTGATCTAAATTGCTGGGCTGAACTGCTGAAATTCTTCATGCAGGTTTTCATGTAGAAGACACGCTGACGTGCATTGAGGTGATTAAACTATTTGTTAAAAGTAGTCTGATGCTTTACCCAGTACAGGATTAGCTCTGCTGAAGTCAGCTGGCTGTGCCGATTATTTTAACTTACTTGTTAGGCTTCCATGGCATTAAGATTTTAATTGCCTGATGACCTCCTACAACTCGAAGCTTTTGGACTGTTTTGCAGAGATGGGGAGGACGCAACCTCTCTTGAGTAAAATATTTTAGAAGGTGACTAGTACACACTAGCAAGAGATAGGAAGTACGAATTTACCTTGCTTCTTTTGGAAGAAGGACAAAATAATGCTGTAAGTGTTACAATAATCTATTACATGACATACAGGAAATTTTGTAGTGGTTTTATTGTAAGATGTTGTTCAGTAAACTGTACATTCCCTGTGTCTTTATCAGTGGTTTCAAGTCCGAGGTCTTCCAGAGGGTATTTCAACCACCCCGATATCTGTTGGAGAGGAGGAAGGAAGCCTACTGAGGGTGGAAGCAGGGACAGATAGCCTGGGAGGATTACAGGGAAGTTGTCTGACAACTCAGGGGTCAGGTTAGGAAAGCTAAAGCCCTGACAGAATTAAACCTGGCCACTGACATCAAGGGCAACAAGAAAGGCTTCTATAAGTACATAGTAGATAAATGGAAGATTAGGGAAAATGTGGTCCCTCTGTGGAAGGAAATGGGAGAGCTGGTTTCCCAGGATATGGAGAAGGTTGAGGTGCTCAATGATTTCTTTACCTCAGTCTTCACTGGCAAGGGTGTGAGCTGTACCCCCTGAGTTACGGAAGGCAAGGGCAGGAACTGGGAGAATGGAGACCCGCCCATGATTAGTGAGGATCAGGTTTGGAAGCACCTGAGGAACCTGAAGGTGCATAAATCCATGAGACCTAATGAAATACATCAGTGAGTCCTGAAAGAATGACCAGATGAGGTTGCGAAACCTCTATCCATCATATTCGAGAAGTCATGGTGGTCTGGTGAAGTTCCCACTGATTGGAAAAGGGGAAACATAACTCCCATCTTTAAAAAGGGCAAAAAGGGGGGTGCAGGGAACTAGGGGTCAGTCAGTCTCACCTCTGTGCCTGGCAAGATCATGGAGCAGACCCTCCTGGAAACCATGCTACGGCACATGGAAGAATAGGAAGTGATTGGTGACAGCCAACATGGCTTCACCAAGGGCAAGTCATGCCTGACGAATGTGGCCTTCTACGATGGGGTCACGACCTTGGTGGAGAGAGGATGGGCAAGCAATGTCATCTACCTGGACTGCTACAAAGGTTTTGACACCGTCCCACACTACATCCTTGTCCCTAAAGTGGAGAGACATGGACTTGATGGATGGATCACTCAGTGGATAAAAAAAATGGTATGATGGTCGCAATCAGAGAGTTGTCTGTGGAGACCAATGACAAGCAGTGTTCCTCAGGGAGCAGTGTTGGGGCGGGTACTGTTTAACATCTGTTACTGTATACATACTTATACTCTTTCTTGACTATTCTCTTTTCTGAGAGGAGGTTTATATATATGAGTGTAAAGAAAAAGGGACAAAAAAGACTCCTGAGAGAGGGATTCAACACTGTCTCAATTCAATTCAATTTTGTGGAAGTTGTGTATTAGAGTACTGACCTTTCATCTCTGTGATGCCCACTCCTGATGAGTTCCTATCCTTCAATTATATAGGATTCCTAATGTTGTTTCCAGACTTTTTGGACAGCAGATTGTGATGTCAATTAACTGCATGCCATCTTGTAAAACCAACTATATTTATTTAGGACAAGACTTATCATACAGAAATCTCTTACCCTGATAATGTGATAGCTTTGGGTCAACATTAAGTGCATACCTGGCTGTGGACTGGCTTTGCTTTGGATACATGGGATTTGAATATCAAGTGGTTTCTGCCTTTCAGTGGTACAAATACTCCAATCACATATGCATTTCATAGAATCACAGAATGGTTTGGGTTGGAAGGGACCTTAAAGATCATCTAGTTCCAACCCTCCTGCCGTGGGCAGGGACATCTTCCACTAGACCAGGTTGCTCAAAGCCTCATCCAGCCTGGCCTTGAAGACAGCCAGGGATGGAGCATCCACAACATCTCTGGGCAACCTGTTCCAGTCCTTCACCACCCTCTCCATGAAGAACTTCTTCCTGATATCTAATTTAAACCTCTCTGCTTTCAATTTAAACCCATTATCCCTTGTCCTGTCACTACAGGCCCTCGCAAAAAGCCCCCTCCCAGCTTCCTTGTAGGCCCACTTCAGGTACTGGAAGGCTGCAACAAGGTCTCCCTGGAGCCTTCTCTTCTCCAGGCTGAACAAGCCCAACTCTTGCAGCCTTTCATCATAGGAGAGGTGCTCCACCCCTCTGATCATCTTTGTGGCACTCCTCTGGACTCGTTCCAACTGATCTATATCCTTCTGATGTTGAGGGTTCCACAGCTGGACGCAGTACTCCAGGTGAGGACTCACAAGAGCAGAGTACAGGGGCAGAATCATCTCCCTTGACCTGTTGGCCACACTTCTCTGGATACAGCCCACAATACGGTCGGCTTTCTGGGCTGCCAGTGCACACTGCCGGCTCATGTTTGTGCACCAAGAGGTGCTGCCCTGGACTTGACACTGTATGCACATGTGTAACACTATCACAAATGACAAAACTGAAAGAGTAAGATGACCCAGTAGCAGCAGCTATGATAAATAGTGAGAGTTGCCAGAATGAGGGCTAAGTCCTCAGACCTGCACCTCAAACTACACAGCAAGAGATTGTGGGAACCTGATCTGACTGGAATTCGGTGCAGGTAGAAGCACCTACACAAGCACAAAGGACTGTGGAAGCAACAAGCATTGTTGTGAATGTTATTGTTTCCAAAGCTGCAAGGTTAAATCCCTTTCGTGCTACGTATGAATATTTCAGTTCATGTAAGATCTGTTCAAATTGATCTTATATTCATTGTATATCTGCATGTTTGGTTAGCTTTCCTTTCAATCTACACAATCTGACACTATGTGAAAGTACACTGATAAAGGTATATAAATATGTTTTATACAAAAAAAGTGAAAAAATTCTAAGGAATAATTTGTGATACAGAGTTAATTGCACCCTTACAATAACACCTGCACTCAGTAGATACTCAGGTGCTCTGGTGATTGATCCCAACAATTGGCTTGATAGTATTAGACCTCTATCCCAGAACTGAGTGCGTGTTCTCACTTGCACCACACAATTTCATACATATGAAGCAGAGAGGCTGTGGTCAGGGAAGAACAGGATGAAGGGATTGTGTTTAGCATATTTAATCTATTAGATGGCAATACAAACAACCAAAATAGATTTGAACGAGAAATTGAGTTCTTTGTCTAGCATATAATTTTGATTTATACCCTTCTTGAAAAAAGAACATGTTGAGAATACTTTATAGGCAATAGAATATAGAGATAATACAAACAAAGAATATTAAGAACAAATCCAAAGTACACTCAATCCAGTGCCTTTTCAAACTGTAACCCTTAGCAGATACATGGAGAAAAAAATAAAATCCTGCATTCTTATCTTCAGCCTCTTAACCTATTTTATAATGCAAAGACGATAGAACCTGGTCCTAATCATCTGACAGTTCCTCCAGCTGTCATTAATCCTTGTTCTAATGCAGAAGATCTGTTTCCTGTACCAGTTCTTCCTCCACCTATGAGTGTGGAGCAGTTCCACAGACAACCACTCTTCTAGGATCCATGTACATCTGGACTAAATTAACGCAGCTGTTGACTTTTCCAGCAAAGATGGGTACATAAAAGCCCACAGAACTGTTACTGGCACTTGACTCCTTAATCATGTGACCCTTGAAACAAGAAGAATCTGCAACTGGCATGAATGAGAACCTACTAGTTCCTAGTTTATTAGAAGCATGAAAAAAGCCCAAACAAACAAACAAAACCCCTCAAACCACAAAACTAAAGCCTTTGAGGGTTGGATTGTGAAGTGGTTATTCCAACTTTGAAATTAGTTTCCTCTACTCTGCGTGTCTTTGGCTGTCTCTCCTACTAACAGCACTCCAATCCATAACTAGTTTTTGCTAGATTTGACAGTGGGCAGAGGTATCAGAGAAAGTCCTACAGGTTTGGAGGAAACAGACTGATAATTGAGACAAGAGCCTCTGAGACCCTTTGGAGGAATAAAAGCTGAACTATGAGTTCCTATAGTATTACACACTTCAAACCTTAGACCTTAAAAATACCCTGAGCACTGAAAAAGCCCCAGCCAGGTTGCTTTGTCACAGAAAGAAAAGCCAGTAGATGACAAGATGGAAATCTACAGAAAACTAAGCTGTGCTATTCTGGTATCCATTCAGTCATCTGTATAGTAAAGAGCAGTTAAGGCCCTGAGCAGCGAGAAGCCTTTGAACAAATCAAGCAGGAGATTGTGCATGCAAGTAGCCCTTGCACCAGTCAGACAGGACCAAAGATAAAGAATGTGCTCTACA
>NW_010241803.1:16372-17020 GCF_000690775.1 Eurypyga helias | reverse complement strand
TTAAAATAATTTCTTATACATAAATATGGTATTTGAGTTGTTCTTTTAGGTTTTAATTTAATGAGTATGAATTATATAGAAATACTGTTGAATTTAGAGTTTCTGTTTTATTCAGTCTGTTAACTTTCTATATTCTCAATATATGTCAGTCACTAGATCCATGGCCCTGACATTTTATTCTGAAGGTATTTCTGCAGTAAGTAGGACATAGACTATAATTTGTGTTACCGAATAGACAGTGTATCTATATGCACCTTCATGGTCCCATGGCTTAGCCCCAGTAAGCAACCAAGTACGAAACAGCAGCTCACTCATCTCCCTCCCGTCCTCTAGTAGGATAGGGGAGAGACTCAGAGGAAAAAGGTAAAGACAACTTGTGGGTTGAGATAAGAACAGTTTAATAACTGAAAGTAAGTGAAATAAAATAATTATGCTAATAATGCTAAGTAATGAAAGTACTCCTACTACTAATAATAATACGGATAATAATACGTCATTTTTACAAAAGGAAAAAGGAAAGGAAAACCAAATGTTACAGCTGATCATCACTGGCCAACCAATGCCCAAGAAGCAATTTTCCCTCATGGCTAGCTGCCTCAACTTATGTACTGACCATGACAATTTATGGCATGCACTGACCCTTTGGGG
>NW_010241803.1:15218-16277 GCF_000690775.1 Eurypyga helias | reverse complement strand
GTTTGGATCAGCTGTCCAGGCTGTCTTCCATTCCAGCTTCTTGTAGAGAACAAGGAGTTCTTCTCTACAAGAAGCTGGACCAAAAGAACTGACCAAAGGGATGGTTCATGCCATAAAACATCATGATCAGTGTTGTGATCTGATGCTATACAGATGTAGTATCAGAAACTGAAAAAGTCCTTGACTTGGTATAAACATTCATCAGCAACAATGAAAATCACCCATGCTATCAATATTCTTCTCAGCACAAATCCAAACATAGTCACATACCAGCTACTGTGAAGAAAATTAATCCTATCCCAGCTAAAACCAGCACAATGGCATAATTCTCAACTTGGGAGGGGGCACAGCCAGGACACCTGACCCAAACTGACCAAAGGGATATTCCATGCCATATGACATCATGCTCAGCAATAAAAGCCAGGAGAATGGAGGAGAAAGCGGGGCATTTGTTATTTAGAGCAACTTCTACACAAACTGGAGCCCTGAGTCTTGGGAAGTGGCTGGACATCGCCTCCTCATGAGAAATAGAGAATAAATCTTTTGCTTTCCTTTCCTTTTACTCATGGCCTTTGCTTTTGCTTTATTAACCTGCCTTTATCTTGACTCACAAGGGTTTGGGTTTTTCCATCTATTTTCTCCCCCACCCCAAGTCCTGCTAAGGAGGGGAGTGATAGCGCAGCTTTCTGAACACTCGGTGTCCAGCCAAGGTCAATCCACTACACCAGTGTACATTGCTATGGGGCAGCCCGGCTACTCTGAGTGCTTTGGAGCTAGAAACTTTCAGGGTCCATTGTGTCAGACAAAGAAATTAGGATGGCTGGCTCCCATAGGTGTTTTTGGGAACTGAGTTTTGGTAGGTCTGAAAAGTGGGGCAGAGGGGAGGCGTGACACTTGAGGAGACCTCATTGCAGCTTTCCAGTATCTGAAGGGGGCCTACAAGGGTGCTGGGAGAGGACTTTTGACAAGAGCATGTAGTGATAGGACAAGGGGTAATGGGTACAAATTGAAAGCAGGGAGGTTTAGATTAGATATCAGGAAGAAATTCTTCACAGAGAG
>NW_010241803.1:11874-15092 GCF_000690775.1 Eurypyga helias | reverse complement strand
TGGAACTAGATGATCTTTAAGGTCCCTTCCAACCCTAACCATTCTATGATTCTATGATTCTATGATTCTAACTTGCTGCCACTGCCAGGCTGGCATGCCACCAGCCTCTCTGAGCTAGAGAGGGAAGCTTTTCCCAACTCTAAGGGGAAGGGAAGAAGGAAGAAAAACTGCCTCTTCCTCTGAGGATATTTTTGATAATTCTGAATTAAGATCTTGATAATTATTTGGATGACTGTTTCAATTTTATTTAAGTTTCTAGGATTGACATTTTTTGTATTCCAGTCTGAGATTCTGTTATTTGTGCCCAGGACTTGTCTAACTCTCCCAGGACTGGACTGAAAATTCTGTGTTTTGACCAGCTCTAATAAGGAGAGGATAAGCAGTCATTATTGTTGTGCTTGCATTTCACATGTTCTCATATATCTTACTGCTCATCAGGAAGGGAAACTGATGGAGAAAGAATTTCAGTTAAACAGTCCTACTAACCAGAGAGAGATGCAATTACACAGACATGCATCTCTTGACTTACTCCTAGCCTGACACTATGCTAACACTACTGTTAGGGCAGAAAGAATTATACCACCTTCCAGTACCTGAAGGGGCTACAAGGAAGCTGGGGGGGACTTTTTACAATGGCCTGTAGTGACAGGACAAGGAGTAATGGGTTTAAATTGAAAGTGGGGAGGTTTACATTAGATATCAGGAAGAAATTCTTCACAGAGAGGGTGGTGAGGCACTGGAACAGGTTGCCCAGAGAAGCTGTGGATGCCCCATCCCTGGATGTCTTCAAGGCCAGGCTGGATGTGGCTTTGAGCAACCTGGTCTAGTGGAAGGTGTCCCTGCCCATGGCAGGGGGGTCGGAACCGGATGGTCTTTAAGGTCCCTTCCAACCCAAACCATTCTATGATTCTAATTATACAAAAATGGATATGATAAACAACAGCCCAATTTTCTTGTTCAGAGGAGGTCATCGCAACACTAGTGAGCTAGGGCACACACCCAGGAATTTTAGAAATTAACAGTTTACAATTTCTTACAGTGTCCCCGAAATACAGCAGCTTTGTCTATAATTAATTTCTCCCTCTAGAATATCATTTACTTGGACTTAATTTAGTTCATGCTATAAACAAATCTTGTCTGTCCTGCTGCTCAGGCAAACAAATTAAAATACTTAGGGATAAAATCTATTCCAGGCAGTCATTAAGTTTGGAAATACTATCAGAGCTTTGTTCACATAGAGGTACCAGTTCATTAATGCCTTAACTTCCCTACATATAACACATATTCTCATAGTCTCATTACAAAAATAGTAAAATAAAGGAGTGGAATGAATATCCATAAGCTAGACTGACATATCAGAGATACATCATATTACGTTACCATCATCAGAAGGCAGCCCAAGTGATGTTATGTTCTTCCCTCTACCCTGAAAAGACAAAAAAAAAAAAAGTCTTCCAAGAACACCAGCACGACCTAAGTTATATATCAGGGTTACAGGAAATATGAGAGACTTCTGAGCTTCAATTTCTTTTAAAGTATAAACAACTGGGTCATGCCTTCCACAATCAGATCCAGGATCTTTCAGGTTTTGCTTACAGCCTATAGCTCTTTCACTGGCCTAACTCCTGTCACTTTCCAGGAGCACCAGCTATGTCATCAGTAGACAGTTTGATTTCCCTTTCTACCCCTTTTAGGCACTCAAGAGTGACATCTGAGAATTCTGCATCTCCTTTTAGTTTTATTCTAATGCTGCATGTGCATAAATTTTAAGTTTCATTGCTTACTGCTCTTTGGAAACCCTCTACATGAAACTACCTTTCAGGCAGTGTTCAAATAGCAGGGAAAGCTTAAGGATAGACCTAACCATTGCCCAGTTTACCACGCATCACTATTCAATAAAACTAGCAAAACTCCTTCTTCCATAGTATTGATTCCTTGATGAGATTGGTTTTATCTGAAACTCTGTAATTTATCTGTACTTATGACAGATTTCTACAATATTTGGGTAACTTTAGAAACAAATCCCTGATAGTCCTTCATCACTGTTTTCCATTCCTCCCAAATTTGCCTCCAAGGCTCACGGTCATCTACTTATCTCTTATTTAAACTCCCTATTAAAAATAATTCTTCACTCCTAGGTCCCAAAGATAAAGAACTTTCCTCAACAGATTTCTACTTTTGAGTGAGGAACATTTTAGCTCTAAGTTAAAAATCCTCTATCAACATCCCTCTGCTCAACTGTTTTCTGAGTGGCTAAACTCAAGCTATCATTTTATCCTTCAATTGGCTTATGTCTGCCACAACTAGTCAAGCAAACTAGCCAGAACTGCACTGATGAAGTCCTCCACTTCTCACTCCATCAAAACCTTTCACACTAGCAAACTCTCAGAAAGTCCTCCAGAGATTCCAAATCGTAAGTACACTTCAGATTCAAGTATACAAACTACTTCCAAGAGTGAATCATAACCAAACACACTGTGGGTTTTAGTCTATTCCTTTTAAACTGCATTCTCTAAAGACATTAACTTTTATGGATAGTAACTTTATATGCTTTGTTTTCTTATCAGAAGGAGTTATTGAAATGTTCTACTTAGTTGCAATATTATATTACAAGGTAAACTATGAGAGTAGTAAGTATTATTTCAGTCATCTTTACCTATGAAAAAATGGGATGCAGATTAAACACAGAATATTTCTAGCAAATTCAAAGTAATAATTAAAAAAATGGCCCACTATTAGTTTTAAGATCACTGATTTCTAACATATCTCATGCAAAAAGAAAGTAGCCTTAGAAATAAAATAATATTTTCTAATTTTTAAAAAAATAGTAACAAAAAATTTATTACATTTTTTTATATAGTATAAAATGCTGATGGTAAAAGTTTATTATCAGGCTAAGCACAGATAATTAGGAAACTTACTTTATGTCTTTCTGTGAATGAATTAAAATCTGTTTTAAATTATAGAATCATATCCTATTTTTCATAAGTATTCCCGTCAAGATACAAATAGAACAAAGATAAAAATCTATGGGGTAGAAATGGTGCCCAGGAGGATAAAACATCTAAATATAATGAGACAGAAGTGGATATACACAAATAAAAGAATATTGTAAAGTGTGTCACAGGAGATTACAACCAAAGATAAAAGAAAGCTCATAATTTGTTATACAGATTAGTCACAAAAATAACATTGGAGGTCAGTAAATATGAGGTAAA
>NW_010241803.1:8171-11836 GCF_000690775.1 Eurypyga helias | reverse complement strand
CTCTTCTAGCCCACAGCCAAATTTTGAGGGGGCTGCCACGCTGGGTGCTGAGAGTGGCAGTGAAGCAGTGAAGGGGACAGAGTGCAGCCACACGCTGCCTGGGGCACAGGGAGAGCAGGGAGCAGTGACAATAGCTGGGGACAGCCAGCTGGACCGCACTTGCCAGAGAACGTGACAGTGAGGCAGGTCCTGGGCAAAGCCAACAAGTGAGGTCAGTGGGTGAGGACTGGGTGCCCCCAGCAAGGCTTCTCCCAGTTCCTGCTCACACAGCTCTGCTCCCAGCAGCCTGATCCACAGGAGCAAGTCTGTACCATGTTAGAGCTGACTCGAGCATCGGTGGTCAAACCTGGGGGAGAGGGGAAATGATTCTGAGGAAACAAAAAGTTTCAGAAGTTTCACGAGAGCTGTATTGAATGTACTGCCATCACTGGTTACTTTTGGGTGTAGTCAGCTGTACCATAATGCGTAACAACAGTAGTTAAACACTTGCCATGGCAACATTCTCCACTTTCACAGAAGCGGTTGTCTAATAAATTCAGGTGTCAAGGGTTTACAGAATAATTTTATAGAATTCTTTGGCACTGTCTAAGTTTCTTAAATCACAAAGATGTCTGTTTAGAACACACATCACAGTACAGAAGGAAACCACAGATAGTACAATCAGCACACAAAAGTTTAATTTTACATAACACGTGCTTAAGATACTCTGGGTTACAACTCTCTAGGTTGGTTTTTTGTTTTGCTTTGGGTTGGGTTTTTTTTTGGGGGGGAGGGGGTATTGCTTGATCATATAATAATAAATCAAGAAAAGGACTAGACTGGACCTGTTAAAGAAATCTATTTAAAACTGACAGCTGGTACGGTTGCTTCTGGTCTTTGGAAAATCATCAGTCAAAACTTATTGTTTTGAAAATGTCAACGTAACACAAATACCTATTCACCAACCTCTCCTATGACGAAAGGCTGCGAGAACAGGGCTTGTTCAGCCTGGAGAAGAGGAGGCTCCGAGGAGACCTCATTGCAGCCTTCCAGTATCTGAAGGGGGCCTACAAGGGTACTGGGAGAGGACTTTTTACAAGGGCCTGTAGTGATAGGACAAGGGGTAATGGGTATAAATTGAAATCAGGAAGGTTTAGATTAGATGTCAGGAAGAAATTTTTCACAGAGAGGGTGGTGAGGCACTGGAACAGGTTGCCCAGAGATGTTGTGGATGCCCCATCCCTGGATGTCTTCAAGGCCAGGCTGGATGTGGCTTTGAGCAACCTGGTCTAGTGCAAGGTGTCCCTGCCCATGGCAGAGGGGTTGGAACTGGATGGTCTTTAAAGGTCCCTTCCAACCCAAACCATTCTATGATTCTATGATTCTTTGTCAACTACATGAACGCAAAACAATGACAATTTAGTTCATCTTCACCTAGTTGCTTCTTCCACTAATTTTTCTTATCCTTCTGTAAAGTCCTGGGTTTCTTGTTGTCAGATTTAAGAAAAAAAAAAAAAATTATTTCAAAGTCACAACCCCGATGAGTGTCAGGAATTTTTAACTGACTAGACATTAGCTAAGTGAGGAAAGTTCATCACAAGAATAAATTTGGATTAAGAACCTTAAATTTCAAGCAGCTTTTTAATGACACAAAACATGGTTGATAAGAAATTACATAGCTTAGCCACATATATTTTGGTTTATATATATGTAGCCACAACATTCTCTCATTAATACATGGTTCTTGTTTAATATATTTGCTTTATGTATTCATTGTGTGAAAGAACTTCAGAAACTTATTCCTTTATTTTCTTGTTACACAAAGCAAGCTAGTCTTTTCCATATTCTCAAATGTACAAGAAGGAAGCTGAAAGATAAATTGGGTTTCTGAGCTTATTTAGAATGACAAGAGCACAGAAGAAAGGAAGATAAATGTTCAGTGAAACAAAAGTAATTGAGATGCAGCTGACTTAGTAAGATCAAACTTCTCTGTCAACAGTTATGGTAAATCCAGGCATGTGAAGCTTTTCAAATCCCACTGCCAACCTTGATCAAGCATTTCTATGTAAAAATTATTTCTATGTTTTAAGTATAAAATCTGTACCCTCACACAATTGCAAGTCACGATAATGGTGTGCAAAGAAATAATTAATCAGTTCTATGCATGAGTGAAATGCATCGTTAGCCTAAGTGAAGTATGAATCTGACAGATGCTAATTCAAGTCCTTCAGTTCCTGCAAAAATATCAGAGACGGCCTCTGGTCCTAGCTAACATTTTCAGTAACAGTTTATTTCTACCCTTTGGAGGAGTGGGTATTCCCTTTTAGCCCTTCATTACCTTGAGTAAACCATAGCAACACTCCATCAAACTAAGGAATGATGATCCAGCTTCAGGATAGATTTTAGCTATGCTTGTTAGCCACACACATTCCCAGGTTTATCAGAAAGTTCCCAGGAAGTCCCTTCATGTCTTTTCTAGCATTTGACTTACAACTAGCAGTTAAACCTGAGTTGAGATGGCTGTGAATTTTAATTCATTTCCTTAATATTGACGATAGCTGGATTAAAGAGACACAATCTACACTGTGTGCAAGTTTTCAAGGAAAAACAAAACCAAAAACAACCCAAACAACATATTTGGAATTCTGTAATGATGAGAAATACTAAAATGGGCACTCAGTTTCCAAGAATGAAAATGGAAATAGTTATTCTTTAGAGTAATTTAAAAAAAAAAAAATTAAGAAGAACACGTCTAAGTTGTAGCAAAAACTTGAATTATCAGTACAAGATCTGAGAATTCATAGTAGCATATTCTGCGAAGCCCACACCCTACTGCGTGAAACAACAGAAAACACAGATGTTAGATTGGGACAAGTTGCTCAGTATGTTTTAGGTGATGCAGCAGCCTGAGGCAAGGCACTTCTCAGCACGAAGCATGTTGCTTAATCACAACTTAGGTGAGGAGGGTTTACATGTGACTTGGAACATTTATGAGTAACATCAATGCAAACAGTAATTCCACAGTATGGTAAAGAACACCATATTGTTATAGCATAAACAGCCAAAATATTGCCAAAATAAAAGCAGAAGATACCAACAGGTGATTTTCATGTATAATTTATAGCCAAATCTCAGTCCGAGTGCATAAACAATGCAAAGACGTTGAACAAAAGAGTAACGGTAAACTGAAATATTTTCTTACCTGCAGAAGAAGCATCACAAAACTTTGTCTGCACCCTTACTTGAGACAGTGACATAGGTATATATTCCATGCTGAAAGACTGAATGTTTTACAGGTGAATGAATATATGACTGAGTGTTTCCGCCTCCTCCCCCACAGATATCTTTTTCCTTATTATTCTCCCAATAGATTTTTTAGGGAAGATCATGATCTGTGTTTTGTAGAAAATAAAATTATTCAGAATTGTGACTAATATCTTCTACATTTTCTCTTCTGCAAACAGGAATTTTACCAGTTCTGCTGAAGCCTGAAGCATCTGGTGTCTTATTGTTCAGTGATACTCAGTATTGTCTAAATTCCAAAATATTTGCTGATCAATATGTAAAACATCTGATTGAAAGAATATATACATAAAAGCAGTACTTACAGCACTCTAGACAAGTACACACAGGACAGAAAACAATGCTACAACTGCAAAGCTTTAAATTATATAGATCAATCCCAT
>NW_010241803.1:0-8156 GCF_000690775.1 Eurypyga helias | reverse complement strand
GGCTGGAGGAAAGAATCCTGCTAGGATCTAAAACTGACTGCCTCAATCAAGGAAAAAAGCAGTGGCCACCACTTTGTGATCCTGAAAAGAAAAGAACCTAACATTGTTCAAGCTAAATTTTTACAATACCCAAGACTTAACCAACACCAATGATATCCTCATCTTTCTAACTATTTTTCTAAAGCATCAGAATTCTTACTTACATTCAACTACAAAAAAGATAATAAATTCCTTAGCATAGTGTGGTTTAGGTACATTTTTCACACTTCATAATCAAAAGTGAGGTTGTTGATTACAGCTCCTGTAGGACGTCTGCACCCTAGTGCAAACACTGTATCTGAGAAACTGTATAGCATACACAGATCAGAGAAAGAATTATCATATCTGTACTGAAACTTGCTAATATAAATTCAAAAACCTACGCCAGCTTTAAGTGAGGCACTGAGTCCTAGCACCAACTTGTTCACACTAATACAGAACATGCAATGCTCATTTACACTACAGTATACAGTAAATGACTACTGCTCTTTCTGTATCTATGCATTCAGTGATTTCTCAAATAATGGAAAATACTCTTTGATTCCTGCCTGGAAAATACAAAAAATATACTATATGCAAAGGGGATAAAGGTCAATATCCATTTTCAAGCATAGATGTTTTTATTTAAAAATGAAAACATGAATGTGGATTTTTGAAATAAAATAGTTTTGGAGTAGTAATTCCTGTAGCAAATTAAACAAAAAATAAAAGGGGCTATATTCATAATAGTGGTTGTTACGTTTTACACACTTTCACCTTCATTATACTGGAAAAACATTATGGTTCTTAGCCTAATTAAGATAACTCAGAGCACCCCAGTCTGAAAACACTGAAAAGAAATTCTTGAGACTGGATAACTAAATAAGATGTAAATAATTACTCTAGTGGAAATCACTGCTTGCTAAATTTCTTTTTCTAATGAAAAATATAAATGCAGACAGATACATATGCATATTTCAGTAAAAATTCCCTAACTTTTAAATGTTTCAATATAAAAAACCCTCCCATAAATAGTAATAAAAACTAAAGACAAAAGTCTAACATTTTTCAAAGTATCGTACATGGAAATGGAATTATTATTTCTTGTGCTCCTTTTAAGAGCTAGATACAGAATCAATATTTTTCCCTATTGGCACAAGACAAGAAGGGCACATCTTTTCCTATGTAAGACGGAAATTGTTTTTTAATGAGTAACATACCCTTTCTCTTTTATAGGTATAACTCTTGATCAGTGGGTTATGACCACTTCATGGTCAGCGTTGTTACTACATTAACAATTATTTAGTTATAAAATCTATTATGTAGTAAAAACCATATTTAGTATCCAAGATAGGAACAAAACTGTATTTCCATCTGTAAACTGTGGCATATCTGATCACAGCACGTGCTAAGAGGAAGTCTATCTAAGATACTAACATTAAGTTTTGCAGTTAAGAGAATTCAGTAAATATTTGGAATGTGGTTTTATTTAAAAAAACCCAAACAACTCTATTATCCATCAAATCGTAAACTAGCCCTAGTAACAGGGAAATTCTTATCTATTCCAATACATGTCAAAATTAATTAAGGATGAAAATTGTGCATAACCTTTTACATGGCATAATAACTCAGAATAAATAAAGTTGGTTTTAGCTGAGTAATGGGTCATGTAAGGTCATCCTGTTATTGCTAAGCAGATTAAACAAATATGCTGCATTATTGTATGAATAATAATTCTATATAACTGAAGATGATAAGAAGGAAAGTACAATTTGATACAAATTTTTAAGTTGCCCTGTATTTGCAATAATTTTCAAATCAATTAATTGCAGACATTATGTAAGACCAGAAAGGTGGCTCTAAGGAAGGACTTACACTCCTACAAAACGTATGTATCACACCACCAAAAGCTGAATCTAAAATAAAACCTATCAGGTCTTCACATACAGGCACTACTCCTTCAGGACCTGGGGAGTTAGAGCAAACTGGTGCCTGGGCAAATTCACTGGCAGGTTGGCAGGACTCTTAACACTTTGTTTCACACCTTCCCTCCTTTCCTAGGACGGAATCTTACCTACATGGCTATACTGACTTTTACATCAGAACTATTTCAGCTGGATGCAAATACCACAAAAGAATGCCAGTTTCACAGATGGGAATGAAGTGTAGGAAGGGACATCTCAGACTCCCTTCAGTAGTTAGATATTTTAAATTAAACAGTGATTAAAAGCAAAGACCAAATATTGCAAAGAGAACGCATCACTACCCACCTTGAATTTCAAAGTAAAGATTTTTAAAATGGAACTGCTGAGAGGCCTGATCTTGTGAACATGAAAAACTGCACTTCAACACTTTGCAAACAAATACACAAGAAATTAAACCTGTCATGGTTTATAGCCAGAGGAGAATAAAAGAGAACAAGGCTGCTTACTCACTCCCCATCCTGAAGGGATGAGGAGAAAATACAAGGAACAGCTTGTGGCCTGAGGCAAGGACAGGGAGCGATCACTCATCCGTTGTGGTCACAAGCAAAACAGACTCTATTTAAGGAAGAAAAAAAACATTTAAACAGTTATCAATCTAATCAGAGTAAGACAATGAGAGAGGAAACAAAACAGATCTGAAAATCCTCCCCCCACACCCCATCATTTTCTTCCTGAGCTACCTCCTTCCCTCCAGCAGCACAGGAGGCACAGGGGGATGGGGATTTCCCAGTCAGTTCACCACACTGTTGTCTCTGCTGATGTTTCTCTTCTGTGTTTTCCCCTCTTAAACACACTCATTCTCAGATTTGCTGACTGGCTCAGCCGTGGCCAGAAGTGGGTCCAGCCTGGAGCCAGGAGTGTTTCTCTGGAAGCTTCTCACAGGTGCCTGTGGCCTTCCTTCTGCTACCAAACCCCACACCACAGAAACCTAACACAAAACCATGCTTTATATTGAAACTGACCCTAACTATGAGGTCTTTTTGCTTTTGCCAATAGTTATTAGTTCCTGGCCAACACTGTCTGATCCTAACACTATTTTCTCAGTTGAAAATTCAGAAAATCTGTACATCCTTCCACCCACCAATAGAGAACTGCTTGTGTCTCAGAAGCAACAAATGAGACCCCAAAATTAATCAATGCAACAAACTTTAGTTAGTATAGAATATGATGTCTTACAAGGAAAAAAAGCTGTTCCAGAACCATGAAACACACTGACCTGAACCAAGAAAGGAGCGGGAGAAGTGCTGTGGAGGTGCACACATTAGCAGACCATTTGACCACTTAATTGTACCTCAGCATATGATGCAACTGGAACAGATACAGTGCCCAGACCTCAAGTTGTGTATCCCAGGAGCACTGCCACCACCCCAGGTTATTTATGTGGAGAACTCACTGCCCATCAACAAAACTTTTCTTGGAGTGGAATTTTTATTTCAGTTATCTCATTCGTAACTAATTCTCTACCTCCCTCAGCTCAGAGGCACACTCATTGTCCGTGTTTGTTGAGGTCATGTGTCATGATTCATGCCTAGCTGTGCCTTAAAATTGATTGACTCACACCTTCAGTGTAAATTCATCAAAGGTACAGCTTTGTTGTGATTTTTAAATAAATTATTAGGTTCTAGAAAAAGTGAGCTAGAGATGTAGCCTCCAGGTAAATTATAATCCTGCTGAGCAACATTTGTAGTGCTATTTCAGTCCACCTTTTGCTTATTTGCTCTTTGCTATTTCTTTTTTTTTTTTAATTTTTCGGGTTTTTTTGCTGTGCTTTGGAATATTTTGTTAATATGACAAAATTTTGGACTGTATTGATCTCGAGTGTATTGATTGTAATTAAAGAACATAAAAATTACTTTAACCTCTCATATATTTTTTTCTCACACATCTGTTTCAAAACCTATTAATTAATATCTGTAACAATAATTATAATCTGCAAACTGTATTATGCAACACCTCTAGATGGGAACGTAAAGGTTGCTGTATCTTTTGAATAATGCAATCCTATAGTAGAAAGACAATTCAAAACTATTAACTGAGATTTCTTATTAATTCAAGAAATCTGCAGTCTATCCTGAGGTAGTAACAAATAGTTTTGGAGGAAAAATATTTATATGTTATATTCTTACCACCAGCAAACACATTACCTGATAGATACAGAATCTGGCATTAAAGATTCAGTATCTATTTTCCTCAGTACAATAGTGATTGAAGTATTTTGCATTCTGTCATATCTGTCTGTATGAGTGTGTGCATTCAGCTTTATATCCATAACTTTGTTAAGTCTTTTAGTCAAGTTAATATACAGATTTATTCATAGTTAAGTTTTACTTAGAAACTGTATAATCTAATTGTTTGATAAATCCGAAGAGTGCTTACGAATTTTAAATTGCTGCTGTTCCAAATTGCTGCCATCACAAATTTCTGCACAAAGCACTAAACACGCTACAAAGCCTTTCTCTTCTATGTCTAAAGTTCCTTAGACATAAACCATTGACCAGGTCCGGGACTAGGGGTGCATTCAGCTACACATGGACTTCTCTTTCAAGGAGTTTACAAAACAAGGGGGTCCACTCTGAACCTTGTGACCAAATGGGAGGAAAGTCCTTTACCTCCTTTCCTTCCCTGTTCTTCCAAAAGATATCACCAATACATATCACATCAATTCAGTTCTGACTTAATTTCCTGATTTCTATAAATCTATTCTTCATTTTGAATTGTTGAATTTTAATCTATTGCTAATTTGATTTTGCCTATGTATGCTTTTCTATGCTGAATAAATAATAGAGTGGACTGTGCCATCAAATTCTGTTAAGTTGTGCTTTTTCACAAATTCGTATTAACTTGGCTTTTCCTCTAATATTTGTGACCCTGATCTTTTAAGCAGGCTAAACCACTCTCCCCCACAACACTTTCTTACAGCTGTTCCGCAGCATTTTTTGCCCTTTCTTAAATATGTTACCACAAGTGTCACCAGTGCTCCTGATGGGCTCAGTTTTGGAACTGTCTTGGAGCCAGCTGGAACCAGCTCTGCCCAACATGAGGGTAGCTCCTGGTGTCTTCTCAGAGAAGCCACCCCTAAAGGTCATCCATTACTAAAATCTTGACATGTAAACCCAGCACAACTAGTCTAGGTTTGTGAATTTTCTATACTACATTTTTCACCTTATTTTCTACTGTTTTCAGTGTAAATCTTAACTTCAATCCAGATTATCGATTTAATTTAAAGAAGAGTCTAAAAGAGATAACTGCTGTTTACAAAAAAATACAGGTTTTTTTCTCATTCAATACTTGTGTTATTTTAAAGTATTCTGATCATCTCAAACCTATAAGCAAAATGCATTCATTTTTAAATTCTGTGCATTTCAAATAACAAAGACTGAATACCTACAAAGAAGAAAACGGTAAATTTCATGTATTGTTTTTTCTTATTTTTGAAACATAAAATGCAGAATGTTAAAAAAACCAACCAAACAAACAAAAACATGCATGCCATCTATTGCTAAGGTCCAGCAAATTCTCCTTCACACTTTATTCAATAGGATTTATGCAAGGAGACTAATTTAGACAAAAAAAGGCAGAAAATGTAGAAATAGAGTATGGCAATTTCTTTAACTAATGACGTGCAGAATACGGACTTCACAACCAGACAGGTTATAACGCAGGTATGTTTATTACAACGCTGGGTGCATGGGGGATTGCTCCACCACAAACGTGCACACCCTCAGGTAGCAATCGGGCGGTTTTTACCACAAATATACATACATATTCATTGATGGCTTATACATAGCAAATAGTTCTCCGAGAACAGGGCGGACTTTTTTTGCCTTCGGCTCCCCTCTCGTGCACTTGCGCAGTGCACCCTGGTCGTCATCTTCAGTGGTCATCAGGATGAAGCTCAGAGTCTTCCTCGGAGTATTCCTTGCATTGTCCTTTTTACCTCTCCTGCCACAGCACCCTCGAAACTGGTTCGTTCTGGTCCTGGAGGTCGCGGTTGCTTGCAGACCACCTGAGCCCATTGTGATCCACCTGCAGCCCATGGTTGGTCGAGTTTCACATCCTGCTTCTCAGAGGCAGATGCTTGCTTCACTAGCTTCTTACACAATATCTAAGTACTGCTAGTCCCTTATATGATCTTCAAACAGATCTAGCCACCGTAATATGATTTTTCACTCTGTCAGCTAACCTTATCTGATTCCAAAAATTATCTAGTTTAACTCTAACTTCCCTTATTGCCCCTTATAGTCAAACCTCTCCCTCTAACTAACATCACCTTGTTTCACCAGCACAAACTAGAAAATTAACCTGTCACATGCAAATCTGCAACCAAACTTCATGAACAGACACTATATTCCTGATTGAAATAAAAGACGTTGCAGAAATCTGGAACAGAATTTAACAAAATATTTCAATTCTTTTTTCTGAACAGTAAAAAGATTATTGCCATGACATAACATGGAACAGATCTGATCTTTCGTTTCATAATTACAGCAATAAAAGCATTGGGTGGGTATGGGTACTGCAGGATGTTGTCTCATAGGCTAATTTTCACATACTTAATAAAAGAAGGGCAATAAGAATCTTATTTCCTGAGTGTACCACAGAACTGTTAATGAATTCCTTGCTGTATACATGTTCCCAAAATAGGTATTCTACATGGAAAGCTTTATGAAGAGATATGTCTTACTGTTTTTCCCAGTATTACCCAGAAGAAAATATCGTCACCTAGATTTCATTAATGGTATTTCTGCCTTCATTATTACAGACACAGTTGTAAAGATTTTTGCATAATATCTGTGTGGATAAAAATATACCTTGATTTTCAAAGTTGGATATTTCCTACTGAAACAACTTTAATTTACAGAGTACTTCAAGAAACTGATCTGTGTTCTACCAGAGACAATGAGAAATGCACTGCAGAAGAGCATGTAAAACTCAATACTTGTAGAACTTAACAATAATAGTGGGTTTATGCTCCTGTCTATCATTCAATAATGCAAAAATAATTGACCAAATGGGGTTCATTAATTTTTATTTAAATGAGTGAGGTTGAATCTCTATTAACTTATGACTCAAAATTGAATTAATGAAAATATTTTAGGTCTGCTTATGCTATGACATGTTCTGTCAACAATAGCTTTCAAACCTGCCACTGAAATTCAATCCTTACTTTGCATGCCAACATCACTCTAATATCTACTTCACACTTTTGTTTCAGAAACTGAAAAGGAAATGAGTTGCCAGATGGCTAAGAATGAAAACAGAAAAAATAGCTACGATAATGTGATACATTTCTGATGAAGTGGGAAAGCAGAAAATTTTATAAACAAGCAAAAGACCTAAAACTATGGAGAACGTGGTGTAGATTAGGACTAAATTTATATATACACACACTTTTTCTTCTCATGTTGATATTTCAGTATTCATGTAACTAACAACTTCTCTCTAGGAATCAAAAAAATGCAACTGTCAGTGCTAATTTTTGCAATTCTTTCTACAGCTTTTCATGCCATTGACAATTAGTTCTTGTTGGTTTAACAGCTGCCAGGGTATATGTGATTTTCTGAATGACTGCAAAGAGCAGAACTCATGAAAGGTAAAATGAGAGTGGGCAATTGCTCATCCACATCAAGAGAGATGGGCCTTTGAAGAGGTCTACTCTTCTCCTTTCCTTTAAAATGTGTATGAAAATCTGATGAAATAATGAGGTAGTATAGATGTCAGATGTATCAATATACTTGATGATTTACACTTCTGTATGCCTCTTTCACTGAAGAGCTCATGGTTTCACTGAGCGGCATTTCTAGAATGTGGGTAATATAAAGATGGGAATTATTGGGAATTAATATGGACAAAATAGTAACACAATGCTGCCTTGTTGGAAAAGAAGTTTAATTAATATGTCAGTGATAACATATAAAGTTACGTGTTTGAGATGGTTGAAAGTTTGCCTTTTAGGATTATTCTGGTTTTTAGCTTCCTTATGGGTAATGCAAAAGGTTTTTGTGGGTAGCAGAGTGTGTAGATAGAGCAGTCAAAATCAACCTGGATAAGCTCACATTCTGATCTAAATGTACTCCAAAATCATCCCCAGCTATGAGAGGAACATTAGAAGTATTAATTTACTCTGGGAAGATTATAGAATCATAGAATCAT